>NW_025231325.1:10558-11585 GCF_018294505.1 Triticum aestivum
ATGATACCATGCCGAGTTCCAACATTTTCAGAGTTCATTTTGTAGTGATTTTCAATTTCACCGTCATTTAGCTCCCTAAACAAATCGGTAAATGTCTGAAAAACAGCAAATGATGTCAGAACGTGTTGGAAATTGATGATGTCACTTTCAATGATGCATACTGAATGAAAAAATAGGCTGGAGTTCAAATAAGTTTAAAAACCATTGAAGTGCCCGTGTAACAGATGAGTTCTCGTCCGAAACCCTGATACTCCGAAAGAGATTGTCCAGTTTGTACACGAGGTGCGTCCAGTTTTCGCCGTGACCCTCTCTACTCTTTTGCACATGCTATCCGGGCGAAATGATGATACCATGCCAAGTTCCAACATTTTCAGAGTTCATTTTGTAGTGATTTTCAATTTCACCGTCATTTAGCTGCCTAAACAAATCGGTAAATGAATGAAAAATAGCAAATGATGTCAGAACATGTTGGAAATTGATGACGTCGCTTTGAATGATGCATACTGAATGCAAAAATAGGCTGGAGTTCAAATAAGTTTAAAAAACATGGAAGTGCCCGTGTAAGAGATGAGTTCTCATCCAAAACCCTGATACTCCGAAAGAGATTGTCCAGTTTGTACACGAAGTGTATCTAGTTTTCGTCGTGACCGTCTCTACTCTTTTGCATATGCTATGCGGGGGAAATGATGATACCATGCCGAGTTCCAACATTTTCAGAGTTCATTTTGTAGTGATTTTCAATTTCACCGTCATTTAGCTCCCTAAACAAATCGGTAAATGTCTGAAAAACAGCAAATGATGTCAGAACGTGTTGGAAATTGATGACGTCACTTTCAATGATGCATACTGAATGAAAAAATAGGCTGGAGTTCAAATAAGTTTAAAAACCATTGAAGTGCCCGTGTAACAAATGAGTTCTCGTCCGAAACCCTGATACTCCGAAAGAGATTGTCCAGTTTGTACGCGAGGTGCGTCCAGTTTTCGCCGTGACCCTCTCTACTCTTTTGCACATACTATGCGGGCGAAA
>NW_025231326.1:0-11583 GCF_018294505.1 Triticum aestivum
TACTCTTTTACATTGTATACATGATATGTAAGCATATACTTATGTTAAAATAGATATTTTTATTGATTCCTGCCTTCTTGTCTTCAATACTATTTGTAGTTTGTTTGATAGAATTATTTAAGCTGTGCTGGTCAACCCCGGATTTTTTTTTAAACATTGAATATTTTTTACATGATATACCTAATAGTTAAGTTATTTGGTCATGAGCTACGTGTTGATGCCTTAATGTTTATTTCTCTTCTCTTAAGAACTGAGCGCCAACATGCTACATGTATATGAAATAAATTTAGTGCTGCTTTTTTTTGACATGTAGAATACTGATTGTTTTCCTTCATCTATTGCAGAACAGAAAAAGAAGCTATCTTTGATAGTTTTATCATATTGCATCAAGATACTTGAATGATGCAGATTCTGATGATGAGACTATACTATCTACTACTACCCATCCCATAAGCATCTTGAAAGCATTTTGATATCAACTGTTGCTAGCTAAATATTTCTCATATGATGGTATGCACGAGGGATCGGTCGATGTGTTCATATCCCAAAAACAATTGATGCGGTGGACTGCATTAGATCTTATGTAACAAATTACTACCCCTCCGCAAACTATTATAAGATCTTCTAACTTTCTGAATTGGATGTTTATAAATGTGTTTTAACGGGTTTGTCAACTCATTTCAGTCTATATGTAGTCCATATTAAAATATCAAAAACATCTTATAATAGTGAATCGAGAGAGTATTATAAATGTTGGTTATTTGATTGACTTTAGATTACATGGCAGTGTGCTATTGCCATATTATTATCCTTGCTCTGGTGTGGCCAATCAAGTTGCTGGTCTTTGCGGTGACCAGCCTAAATTTGGAGCATATTGGACCTCCTTCATGGCATCATATATTTACATGATTCCTATAATTACATTGAACCAATAAACGGGCGCAGCAACGCACGCCATCAATGATCTAGTAGTAATATAGAGACAAGCAATGCAAGCTCGGAGTTCCGCTTCCTCCACGCTATTACACCTCCCAATGTATAGTCCCACGAAGAAATCATGACTTTGCCAGCAAAATCCCTAGCCATCACACACACACTTGCCACGCTAATACTTTTCAAAAAGCTCGTCGACATTAATGTTGATATAACCAGAAGGTGGGGTTTCCAACCCATCTGAACTTCCAAAGTATTTGGATCACTTTTTAGACCACTCATCGTATTTTCCCATTTATTCTTAGAATCATCCAATGGCATTGAATGACATGTGCCAAAGGACGACCAATAATTATCAACAAAATTGGTCGAATTTGTGACTGACTCTGTGCCCTTGCCAAAAAATCAAATCATTTCTCAAGTGCCAGGCTTTCCAAAAAATGAAAATAATTTTGTCCCGCACAGACTGTCCCACTGGACTTAGAAGAACAAGAAACCATTCCGACTCAGTATACCTGAATGCATCCTCCGTAGGTAACTCCCAAATATCTCTCATGGCCATACGCAACGCATGAGCCTTCGGGCAAATAATAAGCGCATGAAACATATTCTCGTCCTCCACTCCACATATCGAGCACGTACTGAGAACCGCTTGGTGGTGCGCCATTCTGTTTACTTGGACAGTCAAACTATTGGTAGCAACCCGCCATGCAAAAATATGGATCTTCTGAGGAACATTGGCCTTCCAGATGATGTCCCAAATTTTCCTCTCCCCCAATGTTGCATCTTTGTATTGCCCCTCGTCTTCTTTTTGTTCCTTTAACGTGAGTGCATGCTTGTACGCGCTTTTAACTGAAAACATCCCCGTCTTCTCAAAGCGCCATGCAACAAAATCACCTTCCCCTGAAGATGGAATACGCAGCTGAAGGGTCTCTTCTGCATCATGTGGGTAAAATAGGTGCCTAACCAAATTCTCGTCCCATCCTTTTGGACCAGTCAGAATCAAATCAGACACCCATTTCATTCTCGTCCTACTTTTCCTTGCCGTAATTTTAAGTCCAGAGTGCCTTGGGAGCCAGTTATCTCTCCAAATATTAATATTAGAGCCATCACGCACTACCCAAATAACTCCCAATTTCAGCAACTCCAATCCATGCATAAGAGCTTGCCAAGGCAGTGAGGCCGACAGAGGAAATACAATGTCGAGGATAAGTCCCTGTGGGTAATATTTTGCCTTGACCGCTTTGGCGCACAGAGAATCAGGGTTGACCACCAACCTCCACGCCTGCTTCGCTAACAGCGCTTGATTAAAAAGTTTGAGATCTCGGAATCCCATCTCTCCCTCAGCTTTAGGACTTGTCAATTGATCCCAAGCCAGTCGATGAGTCTTGCTCTTATCCTCCTCATCACCCCACAAAAAATTCCTTATAATCTGTGATAACTCCTCAGACAATGCAGCCGGAAACTTAAACATACCCATGCCATACACTCGGAGGGCATGAAGCACATATTTATTAAATGTTTCCTTTGCTCCACAAGATGCATATTTTTCTAACCAACCTGATAAAATCTTGAGATCTTTTTCTTTTGTTAATTGAAATTACCGGCTTTCATTCTACCTTGAGGCACTGGAAGCCCAAGATATTTGTCCTCAAATCCCTCCGCAGTGATGCAAAGGATTACCATAACGGCCACTTGAATTTCCACACTGCACTTTTTTCCAAACATGATAGAGCACTTATCTGGGCTCAGCACCTGACCAGTTCCCTTCTCATAAGTGGAAATAATATTCTTAATTGTCAAAGCTTGATTAATGGATCCCTTGAAGAATAACAGGTAGTCATCAGCAAACAAAAGATGTGATATTCATGGAGCATGCCTATTGATCTTAAAGTCCATAAGAAATCCTCTACTACACGCATCCAGTAGCACCAAAGATAGAGCCTCAGGCACAAACATAAAGTGCGGTGATAAAGGATCTCCTTGTCTAATACCACATGAAGGGGCGAAAGCTTCCAAAAGTTGAGCATTGAAGCGCACAGAAAATCTTACTGACATAACACAGGCCATAATCCAATTTATCCAACCTGGGGCAAAGCCCAACGCCCTTAGCATACTCTCCAAGAAGTGCCAATCAACCCTATCATAAGCTTTTGCTAAATCCAATTTATATACACATAATTTCTCTTTCAATTTGATGCAATCCCTTACATTTCAAGCCTAGTTCCAATCCAGTTTAATTTATTGAAACACCAAAGGTACATTATAAATCTTTTTCTCATGTTCTTCTCCATGATTAATTTGCCTCAGCGTGACTAATAATGTGATATAACTATTCTCAAAAAAATGTGCTACTATTACAATCCTTTTGTGACCCACAGAGATGCTCAACCGTTGTTGATGGTGGAGAAACCCGGACACGGCCGAAACGGAATCAGACTACCAATCCTATAAACAGTTGGCAGCCACCTAGAATTGCCCTTTATTTTCTTCTTTCAGCTCGGAGTGAGCCTATTTTTGTACTGAGACTATTTGGAGACTTTTTTAATAAATGGATGCATGCATCTTTCTGATGTAGAGGCCGGGACCTTCCTACTTTTTAAAAAAAGATCCTAAATTGCCCTTTGAGGCCCTACATGTCGGGGGCCACCCACCCACTTCCAAAACCAAACACACACAAAAATATAGTAGGCTTGAGTTTCACCGTGGATCTGAAATCTTCCACCTCCTTTTTTGTGAAAAGGATCCCAGCAACATAATGTGTATAGAGCTCTCAACAGTAGCATAAGGCGTGCGGGGATCCCAGCAGGAGAGCCGAACCCTTTCTCTGAGCATGATTGCATGCTGAGGTGCTTTTCCATACATGATTGTATGATGAGGTGACAAATTTGCATGTTAAGATAAATAAGTTAATGGGTGTAATATCTGTGACATCATCATTGTTAGATAGAAATTACATATAAAAAGAAAAAATTGCATGGATCTCTGCGTAAGATCTGACGGATAAAACATTGAGTAAGACATAATTAACTAAGTCTCAGATATTTAGCCGAGCTGATTAATTAATCAATTAAAAGAAAAAGGAAAAAAATACTAAACCAAGAGGTATATAACCAATATTTCAAAGTTTCTGTAGTGTATATATACAAAATCAGCAAATCACATGGTATATTGGCATGCTGTTGAGCAAAACCCACGGCTCAAGAGCTATGTTGATTTACTGATAGCATCATCGTAGTAGACTTAGCATTGCATGCTCAAACTGGTGTTTGTTTTCATCATCATCCTGGGATGGCGACAACTCAAAGGTGAGATGCGAGAGTAATAGAAATCCACTGTTGGAAGTCGACGATGTAGAAGTGCATGCTCTAGCCAATGCAACCAAAAGACCGATCTGATGGAAGAGACTAGGCAGCACATTATACGTCAACACTCTCCCTCACGTGTGGCTCCCTCAGGCATAAACGTGGACCGAAAGTGGGCTGCAATTTAATTGCGCCAGCCGGGTCTTGAACTCAAGACCTCTTGGCTCCGATACCATGTAGAACTGCATGCTCTAGTCAATGCAACCAAAAAACCGATCTGATGGAAGAGACTAGGCAGCACATTATACGTCAACAGACGAGCCTTGTCTCATGCTATACCTGTGCAATACGCCAGCCCAGGCGTAGTACAATATCTCATCGTGGTCTAGCCAGCAGGCCCATGGTCTGTGAAACACAAAGCATGGTCGTCCCTCTACTATGGGGAAGCTGTAGTGCAATTCCCAGTCTGGTTGCTCGTCCTCGTCGCCCTCCGACGGTGACATGACCCAAAAGTGGATGACATTAGTTTCAGGCCGTCTACAGCTGAGGGCATGCGCGGCGAAGCACAGCCGGCCACTGAGCTCAAAGGCACCCATCGGCGGGCTCTCGAAGTGAAAACACTCGTAGTCCGGAAGTGGGTACGTGCGGCACAACTCCGTCGCCACGTCAATCACCAATATTCTTCTGGGAATCTCATTCCAGCCGTAGCCATGCTTCCAGCCATTGGTTACCACGTACAGCTTGCCGTCCATCGACACCAGCGGCGAGATTTTCGTCGGGCGACACGGAGAGAGAAACGAATGATGGCGCCATCCATCGGCATCGCCTAGGGTGTACACGTCCACCTCCACGCGCTGCTCGGAGGAAAGAGAGTGCGTCGATAGCCGGAAGAGCTTGTACTCCTTGGTGGGAGGGCCGAATCCCAAGGCCAACTGGTGCCTGTACGTGCCCTTGGGGGTGACCATTAGCGGAGGCGCCCTGGGGAGCGCCAGGGTCTCGCCGGTGACAGGGTTGCACACCACCACCGGCGCCTCGGGACCGGGGTCATCGCGGCTATAGCGGTGTACGAAGCAGAGGAGGCCGTTACAGATGTTGGCTAGGCTATAGCCGCCGGGGATGGGGACGCAGCACATGGTATTGCCCGACGACGCATCGAAGATGATGGCCTCATCGCTCCGGCCGGCCTGGCACCTCTCAGACACGAGCAAGGTCTTTGAGATCTGGGCCGCGGAGACGACATGACCAGCCATGGAGTGGAGGCTGCGGAAGGAGGGGTTGCTGCCGACCCGGCGCCACAGCTTGGAAACGCAGCAGCACAGTGCGACGTCCTTGGTCGGCAGCTTCAGCAGGATCTCCTGTAGCATATCCATGCTGCTGGTGGCCTCCACGGCAGGACGACGAGATCCCATCGCGTTCGATTTAATATTTCTACCGCCCGAGTTGGATATTAGTAGATCTGACGAGGCAGTCGTTAATTGAGAAATATCTCGATCGAGAAATAACGTACGTGTACGTGTACACCAAGGATTCACTTGCATAAACTTACGTGTACAGAGTCGGTGACGTGTTGTTGCGTGCTCATCGCCGTCGCAAGAGATCGCCACCGCCCTCACCGACGTGACAATGGCGCCGTACGTGCCACACAAGGTCATCGTGTCGCACATCCTGCCCCGGATCCCCCTCAGGTCGCTGCTACGGTTCATGTGTGTTTGCAAGGCTAACCGGGTTTAGACTTTAGAGCCGTTGTGTGCCATCATTTCCGGAACATTGTGGACCCGTACGCCGTAATAAGGGGGTGTTTATTTCCAGGGACTTTTTTGTGTAGGTACTAGAAAAAGTCCCTCTTAGAAACTTTTTTACCAAACGGGAGGGACTTTTTAGGGACTAAACTAAGCATTTGGGACTAAATGAAAAAGACTCTCAAGGAGAGTCTTTTTTGGGAGTTTTTGGGACTTTTTCAACAATGCTCCTCCATGCATTCATTGGCCCGCCACTCCATGGTGTTGTTTGATTGTTATTTTTTTATATACTAGGGGCAACATGGTCATTTAATAATCTCTAGGAAAGCACTAGGGACTTTTTAGTCTCTGGAAACAAACAGGGAGGGACTTTTTAGGGACTAGGGACTTTTTAGTTGGGACTAGAAAAAGTCCTAGGACTTATGAACCAAACAGGGCCTAAGTCCTAGCTTGCAAGCGGGCTCTCCAAGTGGTGCGCGAGGAGGTCAACGCCGTGAGGATGCATGTGGAGCTCGATAGTTAAGACGGGTACAAATGTTGAATCAACCACTGGAAATGCTTTCCGCCGTAGGGCCATGAGTGAAGAGATCAAGCCGATGCTTAGTTCATCGCCGAGGTTTAAAGTTTCGTGGGTGCGACGTTCTGCTAATGTTGTTGCATATAAGTTGGCTAAGGTAAGGATCGGTGAAGAACTTTGTGAGGTTTGGTTGGGGGTCCCCAGACTGGGTTCTAGATGTAATTTCGGATGAGGTTTCAAACTTTGAAGTTTAAATAAAGCGGCAACATTAATCCTAAAAAAAGACTAGCTTACGTGCAATATGTATTACTACCAATGGCTCTCTCAGTTGCACAAGGGAGGCTACTTTCGAAGCGAAGGTAGGGTCGTAGGCATCAAGAGTGTGGGGGTAAATTACCTCGGGGCGTCCTTACTCTTCCCTTGAATTATGCCCAATGTCGGAGCATCTAGCGTTCTGGGAACTTTTTATCATCCTCGAAACAGGCTTTGACTCCGCTTTATATAGAAAGCATCAACCACACACAGTACATGGCCGAATGATACAAGGGGATCGGGTAGCCCTCAAACAATGCCCATCTTAGGCAAACCTGATCACGCAACACGCACGCGGCTACGCAACCATAATAGAGTAGAAGAAGAACTGAGAACAACACCCACCATAAGCCCTATAGCACCTAAGTTCCACGACAACGCCCCCACGAGTGAAAACAGCGCAAGGCCTCGCCGTTGCCGAGTCCCGAAAGACATAGGTTTTCAGCCGGAACCCGGACACGGAGAGGAGCGCCACAACGACGTCTTTAGGAAGATAACGGCGCTTGCGAGCATTGCCGTTGTCGGCGACAAAGCGCGAAGCTTTCGCTTGGCAACTCCACTGTGTCCCTAAGCGAGGTTTCCAGGGCAAGAGTGGTGAGCCCAGAACTCCAGATCCGGGTCGGGGCACCACCATCATCAGGGACAAGAGCGCGCCAGAGCCACCCGCCGCACCACCTCTCGCCACCCACACGACCAAGAGAGAATGCCATCACCACCGCTATTGTGCCCGCCAAAGAGCCAACCATACAGACCACCATCCGGGGCCACCCCGGCATCCATGTCCAAGGATCCACTAACCGTCCACGTCATGATGCATCCACCATGATAGGAAGAGTAAAAGGGGTCTCCTTTCACTCCTAGCCCGGCATCAACCATGGAGGGGCATCCGGGAACTTCTTATCATAGCTTGCCTTGATGCTTCCAGACATTTAAAATGGCCATGACAAAAAGGAAGATTGGGTTTTGCGGAAGACACGAGAGTCTCGAATGGGTTGGCTTGGTTGTCATGTCCAAACCTAAGTGTCACGCAAGCCCCTCTTGTGTTCACTAAACTCCCTTCGGTGTCCACTTACCCGAGCCATGTCCTTCCCCTTTTATGAATAAGTGTGAATATTTTATATCATACAGGACGATATTCCTCTTTTTTATTGATTGAATTAATTGTTAGATAAAATCGACAAGGCAAAACTAAGTTTTCATAAATAAATAAAACATGTTGTACCAGTTTTAATGGGCGCGGTGATGTGGCACCTCTTTATAGCTCGGCAACATGTTGAACCGCGTGCGCTGTTGGGCCGTCGGCCCAAAACACGGCGTGACGCGGGATGGGCCGCTGCTCCATATATATAGCAGCGCCCCTCCGACAAACTCTAACGCCAGAGTTCGTGATTGGGGATTGGCGGCGGCGTAGGGCGGCGGCCGACTGCAACGACGAGGAGCAGCAGGTCGAGATTTGTCCGCCTTCTCGCTTCCTCTCCGACGGCCTCTCCTCTCTTCCTGGCGGGAGCGCACCACCTGTTCGACCGATGGCCGAACCAGTTCCGTCCGATGCCATCCCCGGAGTCGACACGCACAGGTGCGCTGGTTGAACTCGTCCATAGCATCATCCATCCTACCCTTCAACGGTGGTTGCCGATTCCCCACGGTGGGTAAGATGGCTGATGCTATGAATAACTTCAACCAGATTGTAGTTGTGACATGCCCTCGGCCACCCCAAAAGTTAGCACGCAGAAGCAGGGAGCCAATCCTCTGGCTGAATTTGTCCATAGCATCAGTCATCCTGCAATTCAACTCTGTTGCCTTTTTGCACGACGATGGCTGGTGCTATGGATAAATTCAACTCGATGGTTGTGACATACCCGATTCCATTTAAAGAAGCTTCGTTGAATCAGGCTTCAATCAGGTTGAAGCAGGGAGTCGCTCGTCCAGGTTACCCGGTTAAAATTTTCATATAGAGCATGCCATTAAACTATGACAGACTCTTTTTGCAGAATTGGAAGGATGGTTGTTGCTATGGACGAATTCCACCGGCTGATACATATCCGACCGCCACTTGCAAACAGTTTCCTTTAGTTGCCTGATTCATGGTTATTGTACCCATGCTGACACTGGGTTTAATCTGACTTACTCTAACTTAATATTCTGCTGTCTAGAATAAATATAGTTAAACTCTAAACCTAATTAACTCAGCCACAGGACCAACAGGTTCACTCTATAACATCTGGACAGTACAAAGGTCATCAAGACGGAAAGTAGTCTATTGGATTGAATGAGTAATGTATCTGTTTTCACGTGATTCAAGACTGCCCTGTTGTTTGTACGGTCTCCTACAACATGGTTATGTATGATGTCTTTCATGTTCTGCTTGCTGTGGCGAATTCTGTAGAATTTGTTGCAGAGAACTTGTGGATTTATAAATTTACATACTAAAGCAATCTAAATAACCTTTAGATCCATCTAAGATTTTGATTCCCAGTAAAAGAAAAGCATCGAATTAATAAACTGATAATTTAAGGGTCTCTCCCATCAATGCAAATTATTATTTAGTCCTGAGCAATGTTTTTTTAGCACCCTCTGTTTCTCCTGGGTACTAATCTAAAGCTGGTTGATAAACAAAGGTTGCATCTGGATACTTCCTTCAGATGTAAGGTCATCTTTCTGAAGCTTGGAGCATTTTAAACTCTTATGCATGTTTGGCATTAAAAAGGAGCTTGGCATTCACTCTTATCGGTTTTCAGTGATGGCCTTCTAAACTAGCACAGAAAAGGAACACTATTCTTGTTACTTGCCCGTTATTGTAATTTTGTCAAAAGTTGTCTCAGTTGAACACTTTCATATACCGTATAGTCGATGTTAATTTCTATTGTTGTTTGTCAAAAGATGTATCTCTAAGAGGTCCATCTTTGTTCCAATCCAAGGGCACAACAGGTACAATTCTCAGTTTCTTCTGTGCATGTTATTTTCTATTGCTGTTTGTTTAATTGCTTTCAATTTTGCATGGAGTAAACAAAATCAGTTAGCAAATATGCCCTACATGTTGTGAAGAGTACCATATATCTTTTTCATACAAATGATTGGCATATACAGCTATTTGCCCGAAAACACTTATACCCCACAAATCGGTGTCTCTTTCTCTTTACTTTCCTGTATTATCTACAGGGTTGACCAAGAATTCAACTAGTAAGCTACCATATGTATGAATAGAGAAGCATCTGCTTACTTTGGCTACCATTTGTATGCTTTGACTTCATTTTCAAAATGATTGATTTCCTTCAGCAGTGGAAGCTTCTCAATGCTGCTAGACATCGGAATGCGTTCTCGGACATGCCTCTAGGATCCTAGTAACGCTTGCTGCTCTTCCATCTTCGGCAACTTAGAGCATCTCCAGCCGCGCCCCCAACAGGCCCCCCCAGGCCACTTTTTCGGCCCCGGCGCCAAAAAACGGCCCAGTCGCGCCCCCAGGACAACGAAAAGCCTCGGTTCGGCCTTTTTTTCCGCCCGGCGGCCGCAGGCCAAACCCGGCGCGCTGGGGGTCGCTTGGGGGCTCCGGCGCAAGGGAAAAGCACGGCTGGCCCACGCCGTCAGGTGAAAAGTCAATATTTTCTTCCCCGACTCGCCTCCCACCCCTCCCGCGCTCTCGGCCGCCACTAGTTATATCCCGGCGCCGCCCTTCACCGCTAGGTAGCCATTTCCCGCCGGAAAAATAGCAGAGGTTCGCCGTGGCAGCCCCTCCGAGACCAGCTGGGCGTTTCCGGCCGCCGTTTTCGGCCGCGGAGGGGTAGTTTAGCGGCGGGTGCACGCCACCGCGTGCAAGGTGTTCGGCGATTTTCCTGCCTCGGCGATGGACTCGGATGACGAGGAAGTGCTTGCCGTGCTGCTGGAGGAGGAAGCCGAAGCTGACGTCCAGGAGGAAGATCATCTCATGGTGCTCGCCGCCCTCGCCCAGCTGCTATGAAAAGCCGCGGCGAGGTGGCTCGGCGCCGGGGCGGGTGAAAGCAAAGAACCGGCATCGTCTCCAAGGCTACTGCATGCTCTAATCCGACTACTTTGCCGATGTTCCACTTCACGGCGACAGAACATTTCGGCGCCGTTATCGGATGAATAGAAAACTTTTCCTCAGGATTGTGAATTCCATCCGGGAGTTCAACAACTACTTCAAATGCAAGATGGATTGCACCGGCAAACTTGGATTCACCTCCATCCAGAAATGCATGACAGTGATGAGGATGCTTGCATACGGAGCTCTCGGTGACTCACAGGACGACTATGGGCACATGGCCGAGTCCACCAGCATAGAGTGTTTCTACAAGTTCTGTCGGGCAGTGGTGGCAGTGTTTGGACCGCAATACTTAAGAACACCCAATGCAGAAGACACTGCTCGGATCCTAGCACAGAATGCTGCAAGAGGATTTCCTGGGATGCTTGGAAGCATCGACTGCATGCATTGGAATTGGAAGAATTGCCCATTTGCTTGGCAGGGGATGTCAAAGGCGCCAATGCGGTTGTAGTGTGGTATTGGAGGCGGTGGCCATAGAGGACCTCTGGATTTGGCACTCCTTCTTTGGTATGCCAGGAACTCACAATGACATCAACGTGCTGCAGTGCTCTCCTGTCTTTGCCAAGCTTGTTGAAGGTCATTCTCCTCCGGTGAACTTCGAGATCAATGGGCGGCACTACAACAAGGGGTACTATCTAGCTGATGGCATCTATCCGAGATGGTCGACATTTGTGAAGACCATCAAAAACCCTGTGCCTGGAGGCAAGAACGCCTGGTTTG
>NW_025231327.1:0-1249 GCF_018294505.1 Triticum aestivum
GCCATCTTGAAGTTGGTACAACGAGTTTGACTCATCAGCGGCCGACTCGCCGTCAGAGCCGGCGGCCGCCTCATCCCCAGACCCAGATGGATCGGAGGGCCTTCCATGGATGCATCCCACAAAAGCGCGTTTTAAGGCAGGCCGGGCCCGGGCGGATCGGGCGCGCTGAGCCGTTTCGATGAGATCGGCGCAGAGACCCGGCTCGGGGCCCGGCTCACCAATCTTGCCAATGAAGACATGAATTCCGCCAAAGGGGACCCGGTACCCGTACTCCACTGAGCCGGCGTCGGGGCCCCAGTCCGCGTCGTCGATATAGAGCCTGCCGCGACGACTCTTGGTCATCTGGCCCACAGCGTATCCCTTGAGCCCTTCGAAGCTGCCCTTCAAGAACTCAAATCCACCGTGCGCTCGCCCCACGGTGGGCGCCAACTGTCGTGGAATTGTCACGGCAGATGTCCTTGGGCTAGGACTTAATCGTGGAGCCATCGCAACTAGGAAGCTTGAAGGGGTTATGCGGGACAAGAAACACGAGGGTTTATACTGGTTCGGCCCCTTACGGTGAAGGTAAAAGCCTACGTCCAGTTCGAGGTGTTATTGATTAGGGTTACGATCGCCAGGGAACTAAACACTTATCCCGGCTCTCGGAGAGATTGTTGTCGTCCCCAAACCGCTGCCGGGTCGTCCCTTTATATAGGGAGGCTGACGCCCAGCAGCCCTTAGAGTCCCGAGCCGGCTCATAAGAGTGTCCGGCTCGGGCTCTAAAACAATACTTGCCTTACACTACAATTCTACTATAACAATGATTGTAACTACGGGCTTTAAGCCATATCCGGGTCTCAGCCCATCTCTGGCCCATTATCCTGAAACTTAGCTCCGGGCTTCTGGTAATGATCCTTGGAGTAACCCGGCCCTCCTGGCGGGTGACCCCCAGGTCTATATCCTCAACATTAGGCCCCAGATTGACTTGAGCCGGCTCGTGTCAATCTTCAGCTCCGCAGTCAGAAAAAATCTCCGGCTTATCATTCATGTGAAGGTCATAACCCGGAGTGACGTCATCCTCTGGACTCCGGGTAATCCGCCGTGACGTCATCCTCCACTAAATCCGTTTTTTACTCCGCCAGATCCGCAACGGATCTTTGCTTTTACTGACCTTCCGAGAATCGAGGCGCCGTGAGGGGGGAGATAACCACGCCGTGGCCTCCTCAAATCCCGCGCCCGCTTATGACTCGGCCTTATAAATAGGCCGGCC
>NW_025231327.1:1259-8016 GCF_018294505.1 Triticum aestivum
TTGGGTGTTGGCTACGAACTCCAGGCTGCCATCGGCCTTGCGCTTGCCTCCTCCTTGATTCCCCGGGTTAAACTGAGGGCTCTTTCCATTGCCGTTCTTCTTTCCCTTCCCTGTCCTTTCATCATCTGAAGGGGGATCCTTGGTACCATCGGAATCAGCGTATTTGACAAGAGCCGCCATTAGTGTACCCATATCCGTGCAGTCACGTTTAAGCCGCCCAAGCTTCATCTTTAGGGGCACAAAACGACAATTCTGTTCTAACATCAAGACTGCAGAGCCGGCGTCCATCTTATCTGATGAATGTATGATCTCCTTGACCCGGCGAACCCAATGGGTCGTGGACTCGCCCTCCTGCTGCTTACAGTTAGTCAAATCCACAATTGACATAGACTGCCTACAGGTATCCTTGAAGTTTTGAATGAACCGGGCCTTCAGCTCGGTCCAAGACCCAATGGAGTTCGGTGGCAGCCCTTTTAACCATGTGCGGGCAGTTCCATCTAACATCATGGTGAAATATTTGGCCATGGCCGCCTCGCTGACCTCTAGCAGTTCCATGGCCATCTCATAACTCTCAATCTAGGCCGCAGGCTGTAAGTCAGCTGTATAGTTAGGCACCTTCCTAGGGCCCTTGAAATCCTTAGGTAAACGTTCATTACGGATGGCCGGCACCAAACAAGGGACACCCCCGGTCCTGGTAGAAATACCCACATCAACGGACGCCGTTGGATAAGCCGGGGGGGTCTGATAAGCCGTCAATTGCGGCACCTGCTCCGCCTCTTGCCGTGCTTGGTCTGCGGCGTAGAAGGTTCCAACATGAGCCGGGCCATGGCGTCGGACATTACTTGAGCCGGTCGCCGAGACCATGTGCCGGCTGTAGCTCGGGCTCTGGCCTGGGCGAGGAGTTGAGTGGATCCTGTCCCGGCTGTAGGAGTACGCCTCTTGCTGTGCTAGGGCCGTCTGCAGGAGTTCCCTGACCCGGCGGGTTTCCACGGCTGCCGGAGAATTGCCGTCAACGGGAAGAGCCGCCAGTCGTGCTGCCGCTGCTACCATGTTCTCCAGCGGGTTATCGTAACGACCCGGGGGTATTGGCACATACTGAGGCGGGGCAGGGGGCGCCTGGGGAGGCCCCATTACTAGTGGCTGAATAAGGGGTCCCGACCCGGGCGCAATGACACCTGGTGGGTTACTGGATCCCGCACCCGGCGTGTTGAATAGATTGCGCGGATCGTAAACCGGCGGGAGTCGAGACTGGGCCTTCTGATGCCTCCTTCTCATGACCTCGTTGGCCGCGTTCTGATCCATCGTGAGTTGGAAGGACTGCGCCTGAATCAACCGAGCCCGGGCGTCGAGAGCCGCCCGCTCCGCCGCCAGCCTGATCCCTTCTGCTGCAAGATCCTCTTTTGCTTTCATCAGATCCAATTTTAACTGTGCCACCTCCGCGTCATGCTGGGCTTGATCTGCCGGGTCAACCGTGGCAGTTAACAGGGCCGTCATCTTATCTGTGAGATCCATCAGCACCTGAGCCGGGGAAGGCTCCGGATTTTCTGATCCGGTAGCGGGGTTCTGAACAGGCTGCGCACCAGCCATAAAAACTCCGACCTGACTTGGCGGCTCAAAAAGGTCCGGAATACTGTTGCCATCGGAATAACTCATGAGCCTGCCATCTTGAAGTTGGTACAACGAGTTTGACTCATCAGCGGCCGACTCGCCGTCAGAGCCGGCGGCCGCCTCATCCCCAGACCCAGATGGATCGGAGGGCCTTCCATGGATGCATCCCACAAAAGCGCGTTTTAAGGCAGGCCGGGCCCGGGCGGATCGGGCGCGCTGAGCCGTTTCGATGAGATCGGCGCAGAGACCCGGCTCGGGGCCCGGCTCACCAACCTTGCCAATGAAGACATGAATTCCGCCAAAGGGGACCCGGTACCCGTACTCCACTGAGCCGGCGTCGGGGCCCCAGTCCGCGTCGTCGATGTAGAGCCTGCCGCGACGACTCTTGGTCATCCGGCCCACAGCGTATCCCTTGAGCCCTTCGAAGCTGCCCTTCAAGAACTCAAATCCACCGTGCGCTGGCCCCACGGTGGGCACCAACTGTCGTGGAATTGTCACGGCAGATGTCCTTGGGCTAGGACTTAGTCGTGGAGCCATCGCAACTAGGAAGCTTGAAGGGGTTATGCGGGACAAGGAACACGAGGGTTTATACTGGTTCGGCCCCTTACGGTGAAGGTAAAAGCCTACGTCCAGTTCGAAGTGTTATTGATTAGGGTTACGATCGCCGGGGAGCTAAACCGCTATCCCGGCTCTCGGAGAGATTGTTGTCACCCCCAAACCGCTGCCGGGTCGTCCCTTTATATAGGGAGGCTGACGCCCAGCAGCCTTTAGAGTCCCGGCCGGCTCATAAGAGTGTCCGGCTCGGGCTCTAAAACAATACTTGCCTTACACTACAAGTCTACTATAACAATGATTGTAACTACGGGCTTTAAGCCATATCCGGGTCTCAGCCCATCTCTGGCCCATTATCCTGAAACTTAGCTCCGGGCTTCTGGTAATGATCCTTGGAGTAACCCGGCCCTCCTGGCGGGTGACCCCCAGGTCTATATCCTCAACATTAGGCCCCAGATTGACTTGAGCCGGCTCGTGTCAATCTTCAGCTCCGCAGTCAGAAAAAATCTCCGGCTTATCATTCATGTGAAGGTCATAACCCGGAGTGACGTCATCCTCTGGACTCCGGGTAATCCGCCGTGACGTCATCCTCCACTAAATCCGTTATTTACTCCGCCAGATCCGCAACGGATCTTTGCTTTTACTGACCTTCCGAGAATCGAGGCGCCGTGAGGGGGGAGATAACCACGCCGTGGCCTCCTCAAATCCCGCGCCCGCTTATGACTCGGCCTTATAAATAGGCCGGCCCGGCACTCTCTTCTTCACATTCTCCTTCTTCTTCCTCGCACTGCCGTTCCTCTGCCCGAGCTTCTGCCGCCGCCGCCGTCGCACCACTGGTCTTCCTCAACCCGGCCGCTGCATCAACCTGACTCGGACCAGATAACGTCGGCGGCCTCCGCTCTTCTCCAGCTCCGGTGAGTCCCCTCTGCCTTACTAGCATAGATCTAGGACAGAGTTCATCTGTGTTCTTCATGTTCATCACTGTTACCGCAAGTTTCGGTAACCCCTGTAGCCACTGCCCCCGTTGATCCTTAGGCTTGTGTAGAACCACCGCGGTAGATATCTGAGGTTCATTTCTTCTGCAAGAACACCTCTTGTTACTGCATAAGGACTGGGTTCCATCTCAAGAACCTCCCCTGCTTCTGTTTTTTAGGTCTAGAAAACCTTCTCTGTTCCGACTACTTTGATCCAAAAAAGTTACTGTAATATGTGAAATCTGTTTACCACACTTAGTAAAAACTGCAGTCCTTGAATCTTGGCGGCTTATATTTCCGACTTAGAGAAAACACGCGCCGTAGAACTTTCCGGTTTAAAGAGAATCATGCTCTGTAGTATCTTCCGACTTAACCGCAGTAAGCCGTAGACGACCAACTTATCCTGAAAACCCCGACGGCTTAGATAACCCACCGTATCAAGACATACCATTAATCCCCTTCATAAGCCGTCATTGTAACTTGAATGATATACTCCGGCTTATAATTAACCCGGACACTTTTCTCTTCCTCGTAGACCACCAACCGTCACCATGCCTCCCAAGGCTCCCATCACTTGCAACTGGATGAAATCCAGCATCACCGAAGAGACCCTGGCCAACTTCGTTAAATCCGGATATCTGCCTAAGAAGGAAGTGATGTCCTACCGTGCCCCTGACCCGTCCGAAGAAAGGCCACAGCCGAGAGACGGGGAGGTAGTGATCTTTGCCGACCATATGAGCCGGGGCTTCGCACTGCCCGGCTCAAAATTCTTCCGGGACGTGCTCAACTTCTTTGATCTTCGGCCTCAGGATATAGGACCCAATTCCATATCCAACATCTGCAACTTCCAAGTTTTTTGTGAAGTATATCTTGGAGAAGAGCCGAGTCTGCTGCTCTTCAGAGAGCTGTTCTATTTGAACCGCCAAACCGAGTGCGCAAACGGTCCAAGTCTAGAGTTAGGCGGCATCTCCATCCAACGGCGCAGGGATTGTCTGTTCCCTTATGCAGAACCGCCAAGTCACCCCAAGGACTGGAACATAACTTGGTTCTACTGCCAAGACACGTCCCCGACTGATGAGAGCCCGCTGCCCGGCTTTCGCCCAACGCGCCTGGAGCCAACTCATCCATTATCCGACAAACTGACTGCCGCAGAACGCCAGCCTCTGCTTCCAACGATCAACAAGATCAAAGCCCTGCTAGGCAATGGTCTGAACGGAATTGACCTGGTCCGGGTCTGGATCTCATGGCGGGTGATCCCATAGAGCCGCCGCCCCGGCTTAATGTGTGAGTACACCGGGCGAAAGGATGACCCGCAGAGGCACAGTCGCAATGATCTTCCAGAAGACGTTGTTGAAGAAGAGACCAAGGCTCTTTTAAACGAGAGCCTGGCAGACTGTGGAAGAATCGGGCTAGCCCCGTTCTGCAAGACCAATCCAGCCCCAGCGGTAAGCCGCTGACTTTAACCTTTCCATTTTGTTTTACCTGTCATCTTACTAAGAGCTCATTACTGTATTTCTCAGGCTGATGATAAATTCTGGCGGGTCAAGTATGACCACGAGGCGGCCAAGAAGGCCAGGAAGGCGAAGAAAGCCGCCAAGAGAGCCGCCCCTCGCAAAAAGGGAAACAGACCCACTGCTTCGGAGCTGCTGCAATTAAGCGATAGCTCCGAATCAGAGGTAACCCTTAAATCTTTTAAATTCTTGCAGTATATGTTGTCTGATGCTGTCCGCCTTATCAACACTTGCTTATTGACAGGATGACACCGGCGCCAGTAACCCGGTGGTCGAAGAGGTAACATCACTTTCCTCCGGCTCGGAGCCTTTACCACAGCTGAAAGTCCGAAGGGTAACCCGGAAAATAAGCTTTTCCCATCGATTAGCTCACCGAGACCCTCAATTTCTTTTGAAGCAGCAGGTTCACGAGAGCCGGCGTCACACCCGGGCCCGCAAGGACACCGACCTCTCCACTGGGTTACCCGACGCAACGAGGAAACGCCGCACTGAGGTTTTTTCTCACCTGTACCCTTTTCATCCGTTGGCGGGTGTCATCCGTCAGCCACTCAACTCTTCTGACTCCAATTACCAGGAGACCTCCCCCTCCTCGGGTGACTCCATGCAGTCAAGTCTGCCGGCCTTCAAGACTGCCCCCGGGTAATAACAATCTCCTTACATTATCTGTCTGTACTTACCCTTTGTATGCCTAACACTTCTGCCTTTTCAGTGCCCAGGCAAAGCTCACCAAAAGAGTAAAGAAGACCAGGTCAGCCGGAGTGCCCGACTTGCCTGAGCCGGAGACGACGGCTCAAGAGCCGCCAGTCGCCTCCACCCCTGAAGCCGCCATTCCCATGGATACGGCGCCTGAAGCCCCACCAGCTAATGACCCGGACGTGGTAATTACCCAGACGGAGTTTGTTGAGCCGGGAAGGCCGACCGCGCTGGCCAAATGCTCCGCAAGGGGGGAGTTGCTACAACCCCACCGGGTGAATCTGGATCTCTCCAGCTACACCGACTTAAGTATTGGAGAACTCGTCTCAGGCTATATCAGCCAGGTTCACAAGAGCCGGGACGCCGAGATCGCCATGGTCAACCAGATCCAACACAAATCTGAGGTAACCTTCTGCTGTTCTCTTACTTTCCGCATAGTGATCCTTGCCATTCTAGCCCCCAAGTCTAGGACTTATACTTGAATATGTTGTAGACTTTAGACTCTGGCTTACTGAACTGAGCCGGCCGTACATAGGTAGATACGTTCAATATGCATTAGCCCCCAAGTGCCAAGTGTCTTTGCTTGGAAAGCGCTTGGGACTTTATAGGATGACTGTTAATAACCCGGAAATATATGCAGGCTGTTGGCAAGAAATTAGAGTCAGACCTGGCGGATCTCAAGAGCCGGCTGAAGGCACAAGAGATGGAGACCCGGAAGGCAAATGCCAAGTTTGTCTCCAGCATCGCCGCTCAGGAAAAGTTGAAGACTGAATTCGACGCTGAGCGGAAGGCCTGGGCTGAGGAGAAAACTGCACTGGTGACCCGGGCAGAACAGGCGGAGAAGGCCCTTACTGAGAAGACCGCTGAGCTCTCCGGTCTAAAGCGCCAAGTGTCCCAAATGGTAGCTGCCATCTTCGGTAAGTCGCCTCACCGGCTTTCATTCACAGTGGAATGTTTACATCTCTTAACTCATCCTTACCACCGGGTCATCTGATGTTGTTAAACAGGTTCCAGAAGCGCCAACTTGAACCAGAGCGTGGTCACCAAGTTAAAGGCCGTGTACACCCTGGTGGAACAGCTCTACACCGGGTCACAGCGGGCTTTAGCTGTGGTGGCCCTGTCGAATGAAGTGCCGACTCATCTGGCCGAAGTCCTGCGCCGGCTCGCAGTTCTGCCGCAGCGGATCCAGGAGCTACGACGAGCATCCGCGAGATCCGGAGCAATCGCCGCACTGAGCCGGGCCAAAGCCTTCTTGCCGGAGCTAGACCCGGCAGACATCGCCCTGGGTTATCCCAGCCTGAAAGAAGACGGCTCAGCGTTCGACCAGAAGGACTTCGCGGCTTGTGTGAAAGCTGTGCGCCCGGTGGCCACCATCATCGGGAACGACACCGATTTAACCAAGTATCAGCCGGGATACAA
>NW_025231327.1:8026-11582 GCF_018294505.1 Triticum aestivum
AGAGGGGTTACACTATGATTCAAATATGACTAGAGGCAACTTCCCAATGAGCTCGGCACTTTGCCAATCAAATGGGTATCGACAGCTATGTTCTCTTTGGTTCGAATACGACCCATGTGTGAACAGGAAGCCCCCAAGCGACTTTACTGCTTACAGCTAGATTCGAAGATGATCATAAGCCGGATCTTCTGTAAGTCAGCATGTAACAACACACATTTTTGGAAGAGAGCAAAGGACAGAGGTCCTGCTTTATTGCTTTATCATAATATATACATGGCTGAGATAAATATGTACATCACAAGAGTCGGAAGCTCAAGTGTAGTAAGGCCGAAGCTGAGCTATGTTCCACGGCCGACGGGTCTCCTCCTCAGATTTACGTGAGTCCTTATGCTCCCGGATATCAATGAGGTAATATGACCCGTTGTGCAAGTTCTTACTGAAAACAAAAGGCCCTTCCCAAGGTGGGGATAATTTGTGTGCATCTGTTTGATCCTGGATGAGCCGGAGCACCAGGTCGCCCTCCTGGAAGACTCGGGATTTGACCCGGCGGCTATGATAACGGCGCAGGTCTTGTTGGTAAATCGCTGAACGGGCGGCTGCCACATCACGCTGTTCGTCCAGCAAGTCCAGAGCATCTCGGCGCGCCTGTTCATTATCCGTCTCAACATAAGCCGCCACGAGGTGAATCATGACGGATGTCGCTGGGGAGAACTGCTTCTGCTCCATAAACCATGAAGAAAGGCGTGAAGCCTATAGACCTGTTAGGAGTAGTGTTGATGCTCCATAAAACGGAGGGCAACTCCTCCACCCAACAACCTGGCGTCCGTTGCAAAGGGACCAAGAGCCGGGGTTTAATGCCCTTCAGAATCTCCTGGTTAGCTCTCTCAGCTTGACCATTGGATTGGGGGTGTGCCACTGAAGAGACATCAAGCCGGATATGCTCTCTTTGACAAAACTCCTCCATAGCGCCTTTGGACAGATTAGTGCCGTTGTCTGTTATGATGCTGTGTGGAAAGCCGAAACGGAAGATCACCTTTTTCATAAATTGAACCGCCGTGGTTGCATCGCACTTGCTAACTGGCTCAGCTTCCACCCACTTCGTGAATTTGTCCACTGCCACCAAGAGGTGGGTCTTCTTATCCTTGGACCGTTTAAAAGGCCCGACCATATCAAGCCCCCAGACCGCAAAGGGCCAAGTGATCGGGATCATCCTCAATTCCTGAGCCGGCACATGAGCCCGTCGGGAGAACCTTTGGCAGCCATCACATTTACTGACCAAGTCCTCTGCATCAGCGTGAGCCGTCAGCCAATAAAAACCATGACGGAAAGCCTTGGCCACAAGAGATTTTGAACCGGCATGATGGCCACAATCCCCTTCATGGATCTCGCGCAAGATCTCTTGACCTTCCTCAGGGGAGATACAACGCTGGAATGCCCCTGAAACACTGCGATGATGCAACTCGCCATCGATAACAATCATTGACTTAGCCCGCCGGGTTATTTGCCTGGCCAGAATTTCATCCTCAGGCACCTCTCCCCGGGTTATATAAGCCAGATATGGCATTGTCCAGTCTGGTGTGATATGAAGAGCCGCCACCAGTCGTGCCTCCGGGTCAGGGATAGCCAAGTCCTCCTCTGTAGGCAACTTAACCGAAGGGTTATATAGGACATCCAGGAAAGTGTTAGGCGGCAGCGGCTTTCGCTGAGAGCCGAGCCGGCTTAAAGCATCAGCCGCCTCATTCTTCCTGCGGTCAATGTGCTCCACTTGATATCCCTGAAAGTGCCCGGCAATGGCATCAACCTTGCGGCGGTAAGCCGCCATTAGAGGATCCTTAGAATCCCAGGTGCCTGATACTTGTTGAGCCACCAAGTCTGAGTCACCAAAACACCTCAGTCGGCTTAAGCTCATCTCCTTAGCCACCCGAAGACCGTGGAGCAAAGCCTCGTACTCAGCCGCATTATTAGTGCAAGGAAACATCAACCGTAGCACATAATGGAACTTGTCACCTTTAGGGGAAGCCAAGACCACACCAGCCCCCGAGCCCTCCAGCTGCCTGGACCCATCAAAGTGAATAGTCCAATAAGTGTTATCCGGCTTTTGCTCGGGTACTTGTGACTCTGTCCAATCATTGATGAAATCTATCAAGGCCTGAGACTTAACAGCAGTGCGTGGCACATATTTGAGGTCATGAGGTCCAAGTTCTATAGCCCACTTAGCAATTCTCCCTGTAGCCTCTCTGTTCTGGATAATATCACCGAGAGGGGCGGAACTGACCACAGTGATGGGATGACCTTGAAAGTAATGCTTAAGCTTCCGGCTCGCCATAAATACCCCATATACGAGCTTCTGCCAATGCGGATACCGCTGCTTGGACTCAATGAGCACCTCACTGACATAATAAACCGGCCGCTGAACCGGATGTTCCTTACCTGCCTCCTTGCGCTCCACCACAATAGCCACGCTGACAGCTCGTGCGTTTGCCGCTACATACAGTAGCAAGGGCTCCTTATCAACCGGAGCAGCAAGGACGGGGGGCTCTGCCAGTTGCTTTTTCAAATCCTCGAAGGCGGTATTAGCTGCATCATTCCAGACAAAGTTATCAGTTTTCTTCATCAATTGATATAAGGGTATAGCCTTCTCACCCAAACGGCTTATAAACCGGCTTAACGCAGCGATGCGACCCGCCAAACGCTGAACGTCATTTATACATGCCGGCTGAGCTAGAGAAGTGATAGCTTTGATCTTCTCTGGGTTAGCCTCAATGCCCCTGTCAGAAACCAAGAAACCCAATAGTTTGCCTGCAGGAACACCAAAAACACATTTGGCCGGGTTAAGCATCATCTTATAGACCCGGAGATTGTCGAAGGTTTCCCTTAAGTCATCTATCAGGGTTTCCTCCTTGATGGATTTAACCACAATGTCGTCCACGTAAGCGTGAACATTGCGCCCGATCTGCTTATGAAGGCAATTCTGCACACAACGCTGGTAAGTCGCCTGTGCACACTTGAGTCCAAAGGGCATAGACACATAGCAAAAGGCTCCAAAGGGAGTGATGAACGCCGTCTTCTCCTGGTCCTTAACTGCCATCTTAATCTGATGATACCCGGAATAAGCATCCAAGAAACTTAAGCGTGCACAACCTGCCGTGGCGTCAATGATTTGATCGATACGGGGGAGAGCAAAAGGATCAGCCGGACACGCCTTGTTCAAGTCCGTGTAGTCCACACACATCCGCCAGGTGCCGTTCTTTTTAAGTACGAGCACCGGGTTAGCCAACCACTCTGGGTGAAAAACCTCAACAATGAACCCGGCCGCCAAAAGCCGGGCCACTTCTTCACCAATAGCCTTCCGCCTCTCTTCGTTAAACCGTCGAAGGAACTATCTGACCGGCTTAAATTTTGGATCCACATTGAGAGTGTGCTCAGCGAGTTCTCTAGGTACACCTGGCATGTCAGAAGGTTTCCATGCAAAGATGTCCCTATTCTCACGGATGAACTCGATGAGCGCGCCTTCCTATTTCGGGTCCAGATTTGCACTGATGCTGAACTGCTGAGA
>NW_025231328.1:0-2554 GCF_018294505.1 Triticum aestivum
CGAGACCTTTCCATCCTTCAATTCTTCGCATGGCCTGCGCCCACCCAAAATGTTTGTGAAACATGCATCTCCGATGCCACCAGCAGTAACCCTGCGCCCCTGCTACCTGCACATCATGCAATTCTTTTCTCTGTAAGCTAGAAACATTCAATATACAAGTTTTCAACCTACAAAGCTGGGATCCATAGGGAAAATAATTTTCAAGCCATTATCATTCCTTGTTTTCCGAATAGACCAAATGACAGCCGCTACCCCTGCAGTAACCAGATTGCTATCTTTACCCCTAAAATTCATCACCCAATCACAAAGTCTCTCCATGCTAATAGGAACTGTATTAAAACCACATGCGTTCCAAATATAACGAGTAATTAAACACTTAAAAAAGATATGATCCACTGACTCTTATTCTACTACAAAAGAAGACAATTTTCCTGTACCACACTAGTTCTATGACTCAGATTATCTCCACTTAAGATACTATTTCTCAATGCTAACCACAATAATAATTTTATCTTAATTACGTAGAACTTTTTCATGCCAAAAAATTTCTACAAGGTTGCTTCACTTGTGAGTTTTGAGAGCTATATGCAGAGAATGAACAGAAAATCCCCATAGTTGTCTAAAAGGCCCTCTACATGAATCTTGCTTATTTCTCAGACTAAAACCTTCACAATCAGCAGGCCCCTTCCAAATTTTAGAGCAGTCAAATTATTGCTAGGACTTGAGAGCTACAGAGATATGCTTACATAGAAATAAATTGTATAACCTGGCGTACTTGTCAGCTGTAAGATTGCATAAGAAAAATCCACATCTGTCACAAAATTTACATCTGTTCCCACTGTGCGACTTGCGGTAAACGTCTTGCCTATCCTGGCCGATGTGTTCCATGTTATATAGATGGGTTGCAAGCCCGAATATGCGTACAAGTTGTTGTGGAGATACATCTTGGAGGAGAAGATATACAAGAGATAAAAGAAGATGAAGATTACATGAGTATCTTGTCTAACTACTCCTCATACGGTTAGCAAGGGTCTCCTCTCCTCATACGCAAGGACATAGGTGCAGAATATATCACGTTTAACACCCTCCCTTAATCACAACTTCATCCAGTTGAGATTATGCTTGAAGTCCTCAAAACTTCTTGTGGGTAGAGCTTTGGTAAAGCCATCAGCAACTTGTTCTTGAGAGTGAATAAACCGAATATCCAAAAGTTTGTTTGCAACTCTTTCTCGAACAAAGTGAAAATCTATCTCAATGTGTTTAGTTCTGGCATGAAAAACTGGATTTGCTGACAAGTAGGTAGCACCTAGATTATCACACCATAAACATGGAGCTCTAGTGCTTTTCATACCTAGTTCCTTTAGAATTGACCGCACCCATATGATCTTTGCTGTTGCATTTGCCAATGCCTTGTATTCTGCCTCTGTACTGGATCTTGAAATTGTGGCTTGCTTCCTTGCACCCCAAGATATCAAATTAGGTCCAAAGAAAACTGCAAAGCCACCAGTTGAACGTCTGTCATGTAGACATCCAGCCCAATCAGAGTCAGAGAAGGCACTGATAAGTGTAGAGGATGACTTGCTGAAATTTAGGCCAACATTCAACGTATTTTTCACATATCTTACTATACATTTTGCAGCAGTCATATGAACAGTGGTAGGTTCATGGAGAAACTGACATACTTTGTTAACAGCAAAGGAGATGTCTGGTCTAGTCAGTGTTAAATATTGAAGTGCACCCACCAGGCTTCTGTATTTTGTACCATTTTCTGAACTCAGAGGCTCTCCTTCAACAAGGGACAATTTTTCTGTGCTAGATAAAGGAGTGGGTGCAGGCTTACAACTTTGCAAACCAGCCTTTTTTACCAAGTCTGTTGCATATTTTTCTTGAGAGAGGTGAAGGCCATCCTTGTGTTGCTTTACCTCAATACCAAGAAAATAATGTAGATCTCCTAGATCCTTGAGAGCAAATTCTGCACTCAAATCCTTCAACAGTGCAGTTATTGCTTCATCAGATGAGCTTGTCACAATTATATCATCAACGTATATGAGAACAAATATGGATATACTTAATTTGTTATAAATAAACAATGAAGTGTCAGACTTTGAAGGAACAAAACCAAGTGCTTGCATCTTCTTACCGAGGCAAGAATACCATGCTCTTGGGGCCTGCTTTAGTCCATACAATGCCTTGTCAAGCTTACACACATGAAGTGGTGCACGTGTGTTTTCAAACCCAGGTGGTTGTTTCATGTAAACCTCTTCTTCCAGAACACCCTAGAGGAACGCGTTCTGAACATCTAGCTGATGTAGACTCCATCCCCTGGACACAGCAATGGACAAAACAAGACGAATAGTAGCAGCTTTTACAACTGGACTAAACATGTCCTCATAGTCAATACCATACCATTGTTTAAAACCCTTTGCAACGAGTCTAGCTTTGTAACGGTCAATGGTTCCATCAGCTTTCCTTTTTATCCTAAAGACCCATTTGCAGTCAATAAGATTTTTACCTCGTTGTGGAGGAACCAGATGGCATGTTCTATTTTTCTTAG
>NW_025231328.1:3134-3567 GCF_018294505.1 Triticum aestivum
TGCTACGATTTCATCATGCATTGCTTTTCTCCCATTTGCATCATCCAAAGCTTCTTGAAGGGTATTGGGTTCTCCTGGTTCACCTGTAGAACATACCAGCACATATTTTGTCACATGTTTATAATCAATAGGTTTTAATTACCCCTTGTTGTAGTCGTGTTCGACGTGGAGGAGTGGCAGCAGGAACTTCTGTAGAGAGATCCGGCGCAGAGGATCCTGGGTCTGGATCAAGCTGATCCTCGTCAGATCTTGAGGAGGATCCGTGCGGGCCTCCAGAGCCAGCAGCGTCACCAGGCGATGTCGGGGTTGGATCTTCTGTGGTCGTGGATCGTGATGCGGGGAATGATTGCGCCGCAGAAGATCTGGGCCTGGAAGCATCATCATGGCCCAATGATTGCCTGGGCCCCGAGCTGATCGAAACTGTCCCCACGCC
>NW_025231328.1:3718-4998 GCF_018294505.1 Triticum aestivum
GCCTGACGAGCAGCAGTGCGCCGCGTGTACACACGCAGTTGGGCCTCTCGCTGGACACGGTCCGAGCCAGTGCCGGCTTGCCGCTTGTCGAGCGCGCAGTCGTGCGCGTGAGGGGAAGCGCTGCAGCCCGCCAGGCACTGCCGCGTGGCTGATGCGGACTCGGCCGCACGCCCGCCTGCACCTGTCGTGGTTGGCCCGGCAGGATCGCTGCCAGACGTGGATCCCAAGGAAGATCTGCTGCATGGTTGCAGCACCTGGGCCGATCCCGAGGCCGCTATGTCCCCTGAGCCAGGACACATAAAATAAGGGCCTGCTGCTCCATTTTCTTCATTATTTTCTGCTGCAATTTTTGCATTGCTTCCTGCATCATCACAAGACTCATGGAGGCTATTAGTAGGGTTAGTCAATATATGATCATCACAATTTGTAATACCCCCTTGATCATAGCCGGAAAGATGAGAGGGTAGAAGCAAGATTTCCTTGCGGAGTAGTGCACCGGCGTTAGGATGAAGATCCACAAAGGGGAATTTTGTCTCATCAAAAACAACATCACGTGAGATGTATACCCTACCAGTAGAGATGTCAAGGCACTTGATGCCTTTGTGTTGGGCGCTATATCCAAGAAAAGCACACCGTTTTGACCGAAACATGAGCTTGCGGTTATTGTAAGGCCGAAGATTTGGCCAACACGCACAACCAAAGATACGGAGAGAGGTGTAGTTAGGTTTTGTGTGTAGGATACGTTCCATAGGTGTTTCATTGTTGATGACACGTCTAGGTAGCATGTTGATGATGTGGACGGCTGTAAGAAAGGCCTCATCCCAAAACTTGAGAGGCATGGAGGTTCCTACTAGGAGGGCCAAACCAACCTCGACAATGTGCCTATGCTTGCGTTCGGCTGACCAGTTTTGTTGGTGAGCGTGTGGGCATGATACATGGTGAGATATGCCTATGTTTTGGAAGAAGGAATTGAATTTCTCGCATTCCCCTCCCCAATCCGATTGGACAACAATGATCTTACTGTCGAACTTTCTTTCAACAAGTGCTTGAAAGTTGTGAAAAACTTGAAACACATCGGATCTTTTTTTCCATGTCAGTTTTTTGCTATAGTACGTGTGTCTACCAACAGAGGAGGGGGCAGGCCCCCACACATCAGAAAAGATCAATTGCAAAGGTTTGGTGGAGACACTGGTAGAGATGGGATACGGTAATTGATGACTTTTAGCACACTGACATGAATCACAAATAGTTTCAATATTGCGCTCACCAACAAACAGGAG
>NW_025231328.1:5008-5461 GCF_018294505.1 Triticum aestivum
TTATTTTTTCCTAAGTAATTTTTCAACCAAAGAAAAAGAGGCATGTCCTAAACGATCATGCCATCATGTGGACGACAGCTTGATAGCACCACAAGCTTGTTTATTGAATCTTCTAAACTCCAGAATCAACGGGTAGAGCCCTCGAACACATCTACCTCGATAGAGATCTTTCTTCGTGGCCTGATCCTTGATAAAAAAGAAGAAAGGATGAAACTCGAGAAAAACATGATTGTCAATAGCAATTCTATGAACGGAGAGAAGATTCTTATGAGCACTAGGAACATGCAAGATTCTTTTGAGATGAATTTTATGACTAGGGGTATTAAAAATTGAATGGCCAATGTGACGTACACCCATAACTTCACCACTGGCCGTATGAATTTGATCTTTGCCATGATATTTCTCCTTCATGGTGACCTTCTCGAGTTCGTTGGTGATGTGGTTGGTAGCACC
>NW_025231328.1:6652-11581 GCF_018294505.1 Triticum aestivum
CCCCCGTTTCGACCATAGGAGGTCCGTTTCCTCCGTTTTGCGATACGCCACACCCCTCCCGATCAACAGGACCCCCGTTTCGACCGTGGCTGGTCGAACACAAGGCCGTTTCTTCCGTTGTGCGGTACGCCAGGCCTCGTTTCCATCGCCTGTTCCGTCCAAGCCCTCCGGATGAACACGACCACGCATTCCGTTCCGACCCAGCTGCATTGCCTCCCGATGAACACGGCGCATTCCGTTGCCTCCTGATGAACACGACGCATTACGTCGCGTCCCCATGAACACGACGATGACGCTGTTTCTCCGTTCCGAGCCAGCCATGTCAACGAGCCCTCGCCGTACATATGCGTGAGTAGGCGTTCGAGACCCCGCCCGTATGTACACATACGTGGCCGTATTTTATTTGTTGCACCCTGGCCGCTGTACGTACATGTACATGCTACGTGCACGCCTCTATTACGACACGTGCGCGCCTCTACATCCACCAGTATATATGTACGTACACGTTCGCGACCAGAATGACAACGCTACGTACGCTTCGACCAAGTGGGTCCCGAATGTCAGGCACTTCCTTGCCTGCGAAGATGTAGCTGGTGGGTCCCAGCAGTCAGGGGGGCGAATCGTTTTGGTTTTTTTGCCCGGACGCACTTCCTTGCGTGCGAAGGTGTAGCTGGTGGGTCCCAACACTCAGGGGGGAAATATTTTTTTGCGAAATACGGTGGCCCGTCCGGTGGGTCCCTCCTGTCAGGTGGAGGAATCATTATTTTCCGCGTAATAAGGAGGCACTTCCTTGCTGCCGCCGTGGATCCAGCTGTCAGCCTCTCCACGTATAGTCCGCGTCTGATGGAAGTCGTTCCTTGACCACGTTGACCACACCGCACCGAGAGCACCAAGGCGGTGGACGACGGCGAGGCCTAGGAAGGGGACGACACGGAGGCAGGGAAGACTCGGCAGTTGTTTCCCACGCGGAGGGGAGTACGACTGTACGAGGGTTTAATGGTTCGTCTGCCGTCGCCGGAGAATAACAGTAGGTGTGGGTGAGTAGAGGGATGACTAGGCAGCGATGGGAGTACGGTCGGGCGGTGAGGCCTGCGCGACAGCACAGCCGGCCGCGCGGAGAAGGGAGCAGGCAGTCCCGCCGGTGCTTGTTCGAGCGGTTGGAGCAGAAAGAGCAGAGATTGAAGAAACACGACGGTCGTTGGATGGACATCCAACAGTCAGTGCTTGTGCGTCAACCTTTTTTTAGTAAAGCCTCAAATCTGTGGAAAACAGCATACAACCCATCTGCCATTATTTCTAATAATTTGCGGCCCATTTGCTAATTCTTAAGGTTTTTTTGGAGCCCATATTCTTTTTGTTAGCATTACAGCCCATATTGTGGCAACGGTTAAAAAATTATATGAAATTTTGCATATTTTGGTGCGGTCCGAACTGTTTTTAATCCCGAAATTTCAACTCACATTTAAACTGATTTTAAAATTAAATGTATATCAATATAAAATCCAACAAATTCTCCACGCATAAAAATTAATGTCATTTAAAATCTTGAAATGAAAAAAAAGATATTTGAAACTAATTGCCGGTTTGATGTGTTTTAAAAATGTACAACCCATTTCTCATTACTGATGGGCCATTTTCTCGGCCAGCCGAATGAAAGCTCTCCTCGTCTTGAAAGATTTGCAGCCCAACAGGCCTGACAGAGCGACTTACTTGGCAAATCACAAAAAACTGGGTCGTGGTCGTGGACCCAGCTGTCAGCCTCTCCACGTACAGTACTCTTCCGATGGAAGTCGTTCCTTGACCACGTTGACCACGCCGCGCAGAGAGCGCCAGGGCGGTGGACGACGACGAGGCCTAGGAAGGGAACGACACGGAGGCAGTGAAGACTCGGCAGTTGTTTCCCACGCGGAGGGGAGTACGATTGTATGAGGGTTTACTGACTCACTGGAAGTTGTAAGGAAGTAGTATATCTTCATTAGTATTAAGGCGCTTGAAGAACTCTAGCATGCTTTCCTCTACATTTTTTTTCATGATATGCATCTAATTGCCATGTGTATTCATTAATGGTATTTGGGTCAATGAACCCAATGCCATAGCGTCCACCTTTTTTCATTTCATACATCTTCATCCTGCATAATACCACATAAAAGAATATAGTGAGGATAATTACACGTAACGATTGATCAAAATGATCACTACAGCTAGCTTGAGACTTCAATTACAGAAAGAAATCACTTATAGACAATAGCAACTGATGATAGATTTGTCGAGTGCATCTTGATTGTATAACTGAAATAGTTCTGAATACTCAACGGACACAGCTTCTCATGGAAGTAATTATCCTTCTTGACATTCACCATGAGGGACTCTCAATTGGAAATCTTGGTAATGTCCATGTACCATTGATGCAATTCATACATTCTCGTTGGGAGCTTCTTGACCTCGTCTGGCTCGACCAAAGGTTGGGCCCGGACATATTTCTGTTTTATTTCCTCCTCTCTAAGCGGAGACATGGGCTCGATCTCGAGGAGTTGTCCAACAGTGATCTTGAGGATTTCAGCCTGCATTATATGCTCCTGGATTATTACCACATCGCCCAGCTGGGGAATGTTAACGGTTTGCCCACAATAATATTGGGCGCGCGTACTCTCATGTGTTGTTGGCACAACAAGCGGGGGGATTGATTGCGCCGCCTGTTCTCCCAGCTGGGGAACAGTTTTACCACATTTTTTGCCACCTGATTTGCTCGAGCTCGAGCTCGCCTCTTTCTGTAGACGTGCTCGATTTAACTTCCTGAGGTGGCGCTCATAGTCTATGTCAACAGGCTTGGGAGCTGGTGGTCTAGCCATACGAATGAAGTGGTCAATCCTTTCCTCAGGCACTTTCTCCCTTGGCGGCGGTGGCAGTTTCGGTGCAAAATGGGCTTCCACCTCGGCATTCGATATGGCTGCGTTTTCCTCCTCGGACTTGTCGTAAGGCCTCTGTAGAAGAGGCGCGAGGCTTGGACCATATTGAAATTGCTTGCCTCTGACTGTACCTCCCGTACTACCTCGACTTGTACCGCTACGCACCATAGCTGCGGTGGCTCTCTTCCGTAATTGCTGAGGCGGCGGAGACAGCTGATGTGGCTGAGTTGGAGGTGGAGGAGTGGCCTGAAGCTGTGCCAGACTTGGAGGAGGAGTGGCCTGAAGTTGTGCCGGACTTGGAGGAGGAGTGGTCTGAAGCTGTGTCGAACTTGGAGGAGGAGTGACATGACGCTTTGCCGGACTTGGAGGAGGAGGAGTGGCCTGACACGTTGGTCGACTTGGAGGAGCGGGAGTCTGCTGACTCGGTGGCGGACTTCGACGAGGAGTCGACTGAGGCAGTGTCGGTGGACTTTGAAAGATGATGCAATCCTTTCTCCATAGGATGATACGATGTATGGCCTCTCCCAGTGTGTGCTCGTCGTCACCTCCAGGAATGTCAAGCTGTAGCCCCGAATATGGGTCCAGCACCTCATCAACCAAGACACGAGCATAGCCCGTTGGAATCGGGTTGCAATGGAAGGTTGCCTCGGGGGAATTTGTAAAAGCAACAGCATCTGCCACCTTCAGGGATATGTTCTTCATTTTGAAGTGTAGCTTGCAGTTAGTGTTCTCCATGATGTCATCCATGGGGTATCTATCCAGCATTGCGTCGCTCGGGGCGGAACCCATGCTGCTTCTCGGCATGGATGGAATGGTGCTATCCAATGCTGGATCATCCGCTAGCTGCTGAGACCCCCTTTGTTGGCTAAGTGAGTCGATCTGCTCCTGCTGGCGCTGGAATTTGACTGCCAAGTCCGCGTGCTTTGATTCTAGGCCTTGAAAGCGTTCATAGTCCAGCTTCCTCTGCTCCTCCTCCATCTTCCTCTTCTTCTCCTCCGCAATCTTCCTTCTCGCACGGGTTCTGTAGTCGGCGTTCTAGTCCGAAAACCCCTCATACCACGGAATAGCGCCCTTGCCTCGTGTTCTTCCTGGGTGTTCAGGATTTCCTAGGGCACACGTAAGCTCGTCGTTCTCTCTGTTGGGCTGGAACACCCCCGATCGAGCCTCAAGAAAAAGCAGCAACAACTTAGAGCTGCCCAAGATTTGCTAGCTGACAGATGGACTAAAGTCCTTACGGCCGAAGAGTATGAACTCGAACGCCCCTCCAAGAGTTACCCGAAGCACATGCCGCTACCCCGATCAGAGGAGGAAGCACCTACATCACCAGTGCATGATATGGCAGACCGGCCACCCCGTGGCCGTGACAGAGAGGCCGCTCAGCCCTCCACCCAAGCCATGCCCCGACGCCGCACAACTAAGGCACGGGAAAATGCGCCCGACCCGCGAGACATACTGGAGGATAAAGCAAGACAAACAAGATCGATCTACGGATTGCGCAGGCGCCCTACGGCATGTGACAATGATCTTCACTCCGGATACAACAAATCCGGCCGGGCCGAACACAACAGACATAGCTCTTTCGAGATGCGTCGTGATATAGCCCAGTACAGAGGCGCCGCACACCCGCTATGCTTCACGAATGAAGTAATGGATCATAAAATTCCAGACGGCTTCAAACCCGTAAACATCGAATCATACGATGGCACCACAGACCCAGCGGTATGGATCGAGGACTATCTCCTTCACATCCACATGGCACGCGGCGATGATCTACACGCCATCAAGTACCTCCCGCTCAAACTTAAAGGACCGGCCCGGCATTGGCTTAACAGCTTGCCAGTAGACTCAATCGGTTCTTGGGAGGACCTAGAAGCCGCATTCCTCGATAAATTCCAGGGCACTTACGTACGACCGCCGGATGCCGACGACTTAAGACACATAATTCAGCAGCCAGAAGAATCAGCCAGACAATTCTGGACACGGTTCTTAACAAAGAAAAACCAGATAGTCGACTGTTCGGACG
>NW_025231329.1:0-1888 GCF_018294505.1 Triticum aestivum
TGCTCAGGTGTCATCCCTGGATCAGTAATGCTGACACCACACAGTACTTCGAAGGATTTATAGCAGAGTAGCAATCACACACTTATTACATCGATTGTCCAGAAGAGGACTTATTACAATAAATATGGCTTAAGGCCATCTAATAACGATAACAGCGGAAGGCTTGGAAGATAAGTGAGTCCATCAACTCCATCGGCATCACTGAGTATAGAACCACGACCTAAATACCTTACTCGTCGTCTGAAAAGTCTGCAACGTGAAAGTTGCAGCCCGAAAACGGGTCAGCACATGGAATATGCTGGCAATGTAACACATAGAGAGTAATGAAACAATGAGCCTATACTACATGCATATTTGGCTGGTGGTAAGGCTCTATGGTTACAGTTTTGCGAAAAGCCAATTTTTCCCTACATCAAAGGAATAACTTTGTTTAACTATCATGGTGGTTGTTAAACATTGAGAATGGTTGACAGCATCCTCAATCCCAATTAAAAGTACTCATTTAAAACCCAATAGCTTTTATTAGAGGTAACATGTTGAGATTCACATGATATTCAATTACCAGATACTCAAAACGTCCATAACCGGGGACACGGCTAATCATGATTAGTTTATACACTCTGCAGAGGTTTGCGCACTTTTCCCCACAAGACTCGATTGCCTCCGCTTGATTCTCGCACTACATGGTGTTTGAGAAACGGATGACCGAGACATAGTCTTTCAGAAGCGCTAGCACCTTACATGTGGGTAGACCGTACCAACCTACATCCCCTACATCAGCTAGCCTACCCGTAAGAGTTCGCACAACTTAATCAACTACGCCAGAGCCCATAATTGGCTTGTGGCTGCACACGGAAGTTTCCAGTTTGAAATATCTTATGATCCCTTAGAGCCTGGGTGGCGGTCCGAAGAAATACAGGGAAGTCCTGATGGAAACCAGGTGCCTCAATCCACCCAGATGTGTGTTTAGGTTGCCACCTTAGATAAACCATTAATTAACAATCTCACATCTGTCATGGATATTCACTCACCCAATCCACGTCCACTAGCATAGCATAGCATAATAAGCAAACGTAGAAGTAACTCCCAAGGTTTCATAAGTAACAGGTAATAGGTACTACCTCAATTCTACTTCCCAATCCAACAATTTAATTTAGATCCTAAACAATGCAAGTGTTTGAGGGTTTGATCTAATGCAATAAAACTGGGTAGTAGGAAAGATATGATCAAGTGTTACTTGCCTTGCTGATGATCCGCGTGACCTAGAGATTCGAAGTAACAAGCGGCGCACTCCGGGTGATCTAACGCAGACAAACAACAAGCATACAATAAGTACTCATCTAATGCACAGGGAAATCTCGAATAAAAGATCTAACCAGAGAGTTCAACTTAAGAACCCTGGTTGCAAAAGAATCGAATCAAATAAGGCATCGAAAGTTGGAACTCGAGAGAGAACGACTCGGTTTAGAAATCTGAAATTAGGTCAAAATTTCACAGTAGCAAAACTCTGTGAAAGTTGGTTAGTCGGAACGGCGGTTTCGTTACGAAACTCCAGGCGTTTGAATCACCTGATTCCGATAAACGAGCAAGAAATAAAACAGATTTGAAAATTGGATCGGAAATCGAATCAGAAAAATAACGGATTAAATCCGATTAAAAGAAAAACGACGAACGGTTTTAAATAACGGACGTTCGTTCACAGAACCAATCCAACGAACGCGTTCATTGAAACGAACGGTTCGGTGAACGTTTGTTAAAAAAGAAAACCAAAAAAAAATAAAACCAACCTAGTTTTTTTTTTAAAAAATAAAATAAACCGGATCGGTTTTTAGGGAAAACCGGATCGGGGCGGGGCTACCTCCGGTGATCCCCGACGGGGCTCCGGGCG
>NW_025231329.1:3120-9404 GCF_018294505.1 Triticum aestivum
GGTTGGCTAGAAAATAGGTGAGGGTGGTCCTTGAGCAAAACTTCCTCTCTTTCCCAGGTGGCTTCATCCTCAGTGTGGTGGCTCCACTGAACTTTACAAAACTTGATAACTTTGCTGCGGGTAACTCTGCTGGCATAATCGAGAATCTTAACAGGTTTTTCCTCATATGTCAAGTCATCCTTCAACTGAATTGCTTCCAGTGGCACTGTGTCTCTTAACGGTACCTCTGCTATCTCTGGGTGACATTTCTTCAACTGAGAAACATGGAATACATCATGAACTCCTGACAGTCCTTCTGGCAATTCCAACTTATAAGCAACTTCTCCCATACGTTGCAGAATCTTATACGGTCCAACGAAACGGGGTGCTAACTTTCCTTTAACTCCAAAACGCTTAACTCCTCGAAGCGGGGATACTCTGAGATATACTCTGTCTCCAACTTCATACTCAATCGCTTTGCGCTTTGAATCGGCATAGCTCTTCTGTCTGGACTGGGCTACCTTGAGCCTGTCTCGAATCAACTTGGGCTACCTTCTGTTCAGACTCCTTAATCAAATCTGGTCCAAACAACTGACGATCTCCAGTTTCGTCCCATGACAATGGTGTCCTGCACCTTCTTCCATACAGAGCCTCGAAAGGTGCCATCTTCAAGCTGGTTTGGTAACTGTTGTTGTAGGAAAATTCTGCATACGGCAATTATCATCCCAGCTAGATCCATAATCTAGTGCACAAGCTCTCAGCATATCTTCCAAAATCTGATTGACTCTCTCAGTCTGTCCATCGGTCTGTGGGTGGAAAGCTGTACTGAATTCCAATCTAGTTCCCAATGTCTCGTGCAACTGGTTCCAAAATTTCGAGGTAAACTGGGTTCCTCTATCTGATACGATGCTCCTCGGAACTCCGTGTAAACACACAATTCTGGTCATGTATATCTTTGCCAACTTAGCACTGCTATAGGTAGTCTTGACTGGAATGAAATGAGCTACCTTTGTTAAACGGTCGACTATAACCCAAATCGAGTCATATCCTGAACGGGTCTTTGGCAAACCTGTGATGAAATCCATGCCTATTTTATCCCACTTCCATTCGGGTATCGGCAACGGTTGTAACAATCCTGCTGGCTTCTGATGTTCTGCCTTTACTCTCTGGCATACATCGCAAATTGCTACATACTCCGCAATATCCTTCTTCATTCCGGTCCACCAGAAAGTGTTCTTCAAATCCAAATACATCTTGGTATTTCCTGGGTGAATCGAATAGGGTGAATCATGGGCTTCTTGTAAAATCAACTTCCCGATTTCTGGGTTATTGGGCACATAAACACAGTCTTCGAACCATAGGGTATCGTGTTCATCCTCACGAAATCCTTTAGCCTTTCCTTTGCCCATTTTCTCTTTATAGAGGCAACTTCCTTATCTGCCTTTTGGGCTTCTCTGATTTTGTCCATCAGTGTCGACTGAATCTCCAATGTTGCTAGATAGCCTCTCAGAACTATTTCCAACCATAGCTCTCGAAGGTCCTCGGCTAACTCATTGGGTATTCCTCCCATCATTAGGGTATTGACGTGGCTTTTACGGCTCAATGCGTCTGCTACGACATTAGCCTTTCCGGGGTGATAATGCAATCTCATATCATAATCCTTGATAAGTTCTAACCATCTCCTTTGTCTGAGATTCAATTCCTTCTGTGTGAAGATGTACTTCAGACTCTTGTGATCCGTATATACTTCACAATGATTTCCAATGAGAAAATGTCTCCACGTCTTCAGGGCATGCACAACGGCTGCTAACTCCAAATCGTGAGTGGCATAATTCAACTCATGGGGCTTAAGTTGTCATGAAGCATACGAAACAACTCTTCCTTCCTGCATAAGCACTGCTCCAAGTCCTCGACGTGAAGCGTCGCAATACACCTCATAATCCTTAGTCTGATCTGGCAATATCAAAACTGGTGAGGTAACCAATCTTTTCTTCAACTCCTGAAAACTTGCCTCACAGTCCTCAGTCCATATGAATTTGTTATCCTTCTTCAACAATTCAGTCATAGGCTTAGCAATCCTTGAGAAATTCTCAATGAATCTTCGGTAGTATCCTGCGAGTCCAAGAAAACTCCGAATCTCTCCAACTGTCGTTGGTGCTTCCCAATTAGTTACGGTCTCAACCTTTGTGGGGTCAACTGCTATTCCTTCTCCGGATATAACATGTCCGAGGAATCCAAGTTCCTTTAGCCAAAACTCACATTTGCTGAACTTGGCGTATAACTGATGTTCTCTTAGCTTCTCCAAAACCAATCGCAATTGTTCCTTGTGTTCCTCTTCATTCTTCGAGAAAATCAAAATGTCATCTATGAACACCACGACGAACTTATCCAAAAACTCCATAAACACTTTGTTCATCAGGTTCATGAAATAAGCTGGTGCGTTAGTCAGTCCAAATGACATAACGGTATACTCGTACAGTCCATATCTCGTGGTAAATGCAGTCTTGGGTATGTCTTGCTCCCGAATCTTCAACTGATGGTACCCTGATCGCAAGTCGATCTTGGAAAACACTTTGGCTCCTTGCAACCGATCAAACAGATCATTTATCATTGGTAGTGGGTACTTGTTCTTGATTGTTACCGCATTCAATTCACGATAATCAACAACCATTCTCAAAGATCCATCCTTCTTCTCCACTAACAAAACGGGTGATCCCCAAGGTGAAGAGCGTGGGCGTATATAACCTTTATCCAATAGCTCCTTAATCTGCTTCTTGATTTCTGCCAAATCTTGTGCTGGCATCCTGTATGGTCGTTTCGATATCGGGCCTGTTCCTGGCAATAGTTCAATCAAAAACTCAATGTCTCTATCCGGTGGCATGCCTGGCAACTCTTCCGGAAATACATCAGGAAAATCCTTCACCACTGGTACTTCTTCCTGCACCACTCCTGATAAGCAATTTACTTGTGCTCTCCTCGGCTCGTGCCGTGATACATACTTAATCCTTCTTCCTTCTGGTGTAGTGAGCAAAATTGATCTAGTGGAGCAATCAATGTTTCCTCCATACTTTGATAACCAATCCATTCCTAATATCACATCAAATCCTTGGGATTCCAGAACTATTAGGTCTGAGGGGAAAACATAGTGTCCAATCCTTAGTGGCAGTCGATCCCACCATTTACTAGCCATGTACTCTGCTCCGGGTGAGGTTACTAGCATGGGTGACCTAAGGGCTTGGGTCGGTAACTCATACTTATCCACAAATTCCCTTGATATGTATGAATGTGATGCACGAGTATCGAAAAGAACAACTGCAGTAAATGACTTAACCAAAAACTTACCGATTACTGCATCGGGCTGCTCTTCAATTTCCTTCACATCAATGTGGTTCACCTGTCCCCTGTTGAAAGGGTTGGGCTTCTTTCCAGAGCTTCCATTGCCATTTCCATTCTGGCCTTCTGGACAGTCATTTGCATAATGCCCGGTCTTCGAACACTTGAAACAGGTGACTTGACTCAGGTCTCTCTTGGTTGGGGTTGATGGGGTTGTTCGGTTCTGGCCGTTGCTTCCTCCATTCCCATTACCATTCTTGTGGCCATTATGGTTGTGCGAATTACCTCCTCCATGGGTATGCTGAAACTGAATTCCTAATTTAGGGGTATAACGAGTCTTCTGCTGAGCTCCAGAGTTATACTTCCCTTGTCCATACTTTCGCTTGCGGTTCTCAATTTGCTGCTGCTTTCCTTCAATCATAAGGGCTCGGTCTACTGACTCCTGGTAGTTATTGAAACTTGCTACCATCAACGGCATGCTGAACTCATCATTCAGTCCTTCTAGAAACTTCTCCTGTTTAGCCGCATCTGTAGCAACGTCATCTGGGGCGTAACGTGCTAATTTGCTAAAGTCATCCACGTACTGGCCAACAGTCCTTCCTCCTTGGCGTAAGTTGCGAAACTCACGCTTCTTCATGGCCATGGCTCCTGCTGAGACATGGGCAGTGCGAAAAGCTTGCTGAAATTGATCCCATGTGACAGTGTCTACCGGGTAAGTGGCTGTGAAATTCTCCCACCATGCGGCTGCGGGTCCTTCAAGCTGATGTGCTGCAAACTTCACTCTTTCTCCATCTGTGCATCCTGCAGTGGTCAACTCCCTTCCTATCTTGCGGAGCCAATCATCTGCTACAATCGGCTCGGTGCTACTGGAGTACACCGGCGGATTTAGTCTAAGGAAACGAGTCAAATGATCCGCAGGTGGTGGTGGTGGGTTGTTGTTGTTGTTGCCCTGGTTCTGCACCAATGTTTGAATCAGGGTGTTTTGCTGCTGGATCAGTTGGATGATCTCTGGCGGGAAAACGAATCCAGGGTCGCGTCTCGGAGGCATCTGATGGGTTTAGAAAAGAAGAGAAATTTAGAATAGAATGAGGTCTAAGGGGAATCACTACCCAAATGCACATGAGCAAATGCACACAAAATCACTCCATTCAATCAAACAAGGCTTACAACGATCTAACTATCGCAAGTGCGTGTACTATAATGTTTACATGGGGGGAAATACTACTAATATGTGGGGAAACTTCTACTAATTTGAACCGGTGGAAGATTCCATGATGTCTGCTCCAGCTTCGTCTTCAAAATCGGGTTCACTTGGATCCGAATCGGTGTCGTCGAGGATGATGTAGTTGTCTGGACATGCGACGTACTCGTCTTCCTCCTGGGATGCTAACTTCCTCTTGAGTTCTTCAATCTCCTGCTTAAGATCGTTATTGTGCCTTGCTAGAGCTACGATCTCGTCCATGTAGTCCTTGCGTGTAGACTTCAGTTCTCCTTCTAGCTCGATGATCTTTCCCTTTGCATTCTGCAACTCCAACATATCATTGCACATCTGGTTCTCCTGGCGTCGAATGTGCTGGTTTAACTCCTGGATAAAAGCTGCAATGGATCTATCCTTCTTGGTGCTGACTATGTCCCATTTGTCATCTCGGCGTCCGCAAATCTGGTAGATGGTGTCCTTGAGGTCTTCTTGATAAACTTCTCCAATGCGTCCTATGGTGATATGGGATGCCATGCTCTTTCCCAGACTCCAATTTGGTGCACTGAAAACACTATCTATAGGCTTGGTGATTGGGGCGAATGTCCTTCCTGGAACGTGAGCGTGAATCTTCCAGCGCTCCTCTTCAGGCAGAGTGGCGTTGAAAGTCCCGGTGAAACTTGGTAGTCCAATGTTCAGGTACTTAGTGACTTCCTTCAGGTGAAATCCAAATGGTGTGCCTTCATCCGGTTGAGCGTACTTAATCTTCACGTTCGTCATCCTAATAGAGTAGAAAAGATGAGGAGTTAGAAAATGAGAGGAGAGTAGTGATCTATGGCTTTAACTTAGTGGTCGTGTCCTACAGTCAGCGTGTGCTCTGATACCATCTCTGTAGCGACCAGACCCGAATGGATCAAGTCTCTGTGCTCAGGTGTCATCCCTGGATCAATAATGCTGACACCACACAGTACTTCGAAGGATTTATAGCAGAGTAGCAATCACACACTTATTACATCGATTGTCCAGAAGAGGACTTATTACAATAAATATGGCTTAAGGCCATCTAATAACAATAACAGCGGAAGGCTTGGAAGATAAGTGAGTCCATCAACTCCATCGGCATCACTGAGTATAGAACCACGACCTAAATACCTTACTCGTCGTCTGAAAAGTCTGCAACGTGAAAGTTGCAGCCCGAAAACGGGTCAACACATGGAATATGCTGGCAATGTAACACATAGAGAGTAATGAAACAATGAGCCTATACTACATGCATATTTGGCTGGTGGTAAGGCTCTATAGTTACAGTTTTGCGAAAAGCCAATTTTTCCCTACATCAAAGGAATAACTTTGTTTAACTATCATGGTGGTTGTTAAACATTGAGAATGGTTGACAGCATCCTCAATCCCAATTAAAAGTACTCATTTAAAACCCAATAGCTTTTATTAGAGGTAACATGTTGAGATTCACATGATATTCAATTACCAGATACTCAAAACGTCCATAACCGGGGACACGGCTAATCATGATTAGTTTATACACTCTGCAGAGGTTTGCGCACTTTTCCCCACAAGACTCGATCGCCTCCGCTTGATTCTCGCACTACATGGTGTTTGAGAAACGGATGACCGAGACATAGTCTTTCAGAAGCGCTAGCACCTTACATGTGGGTAGACCGTACCAACCTACATCCCCTACATCAGCTAGCCTACCCGTAAGAGTTCGCACAACTTAATCAACTACGCCAGAGCCCATAATTGGCTTGTGGCTGCACAC
>NW_025231329.1:10988-11579 GCF_018294505.1 Triticum aestivum
GGCGGGGAAGCTCCCGCTCGGGCGGCGGCGTGCGCGCGAGGGAGAGGGAGGCGGGGCGCTAGGCCGGGCCTGGCTGGCTGGGCCGGCTGGGCCTTGGCCCAGGGGGGGGGGGGCGGCGCGATTTTTTTTTAAAGAACAAAACGAATTAAAAAAAATACCAAATGAACTCTGATTTAAAATAAAACAAAATTTCCCCGACTCCTAAAAATGAGTCGAACAAAATGAACTTTAAAAACGGCAAACATGCATAAAGTTTTAAAATGCTCATTTTTGCCTAAGAAAAATAAATCTTCCAAAACCAAATCTTGATTTATTTATAATATCTTCATTTTTCCTAAATATTGGGAAACTCATATTATTCCCTCTCTTAAAATTTTTATAGGAAAAACTTTATGAAGTAATTAAATAAATCCAAATGATCCTATTTTCAAAATTTGAGAAATCCCAAATATGAAAATAATGAAACTTCCAACTCTCTCCGAGGGTCCTTGAGTTGCATGAAATTTTCTAGGATCGGAAAATGCGAGAGAAATATGATATGCATGATGACCTAATGTATAACATTCCAAATTGAAAATTTGGGATGTTACA
>NW_025231330.1:0-2356 GCF_018294505.1 Triticum aestivum
GCACCATTCAAAGCCACATCATCATTTTTCAATCCTTTCTGACTTCATTTGTTATTTTTCATGCATTTACTAATTATTTTGAGCTATAAGACCCTAAGATTGAAAAGCATTTCAAATGAACTCTGAAAAGGTTGAAAGTTGGCATGGTATCATCATTTCATCCACATAGCATGTGCAAGAAAGTTGAGAGGGTTACGGTAAAAACTGGATGCACTTCGTGTACAAAACGGACAATCTCTTTCAAAGTATCAGGATTTCATACGGAAACTCGTCTGTTGCAAAGGGATTTCATTTTTTTAAACTTATTTGAACTCCTGACTTTTTGTGTGTTCAAAATGCACCATTCAAAGCCACATCATCATTTTTCAATCCTTTCTGACTTCATTTGTTATTTTTCATGCATTTACTAATTATTTTGAGCTATAAGAAACTAAGATTGAAAAGCATTTCAAATGAACTCTTAAAATGTTGAGAGTTGGCATGGTATCATCATTTCATCCACATAGCATGTGCAAGAAAGTTGAGAGGGTTACGGCAAAAACTGGATGCACTTCGTGTACAAAACGGACAATCTCTTTCAAAGTATCAGGATTTCATACGGAAACTCGCTGTTACAGAGGGATTTCATTTTCTAAAACTTATTTGAACTCCTGACTTTTTGTGTGTTCAAAATGCACCATTCAAAGCCACATCATCATTTTTCAATCCTTTCTGACTTCATTTGTTATTTTTCCTGCATTTACTAATTATTTTGAGCTATAAGATCCTAAAATTAAAAAGCATTTCAAATGAACTCTGAAAAGGTTGAAAGTTGGCATGGTATCATCATTGCATCCACATAGCATGTGCATGAAAGTAGAGAGGGTTACGGCAAAAACTGGATACACTTCGTGTACAAAACGGACAATCTCTTTCAAAGTATCAGGATTTCATACGGAAACTCGTCTGTTACAAAGGGATTTAATTTTTTAAAAGTTATTTGAACTCCTGACTTTTTGTGTGTTCAAAATGCACCATTCAAAGCCACATCATCATTTTTCAATCCTTTCTGACTTCATTTGTTATTTTTCATGCATTTATTAATTATTTTGAGCTATAAGACCCTAAAATTGAAAAGCATTTCAAATGAACTCTTAAAAGGTTGAAAGTTGGCATGGTATCATCATTTCATGCACATAGCATGTGCAATAAAGTTGAGAGGGTTACGGCAAAAACTGGATGCACTTCGTGTACAAAACGGACAATCTCTTTCAAAGTATCAGGATTTCATATGGAAACTCGTCTGTTACAAAGGGAATTCATTTTTTAAAACTTATTTGAACTCCTGACTTTTTGTGTGTTCAAAACGCACCATTCAAAGCCACATCATCATTTTTCAATCCTTTCTGACTTCATTTGTTATTTTTCATGCATTTACTAATTATTTTGAGCTATAAGACCCTAAGATTGAAAAGCATTTCAAATGAACTCTGAAAAGGTTGAAAGTTGGCATGGTATCATCATTTCATCCACATAGCATGTGCAAGAAAGTTGAGAGGGTTACGGTAAAAACTGGATGCACTTCGTGTACAAAACGGACAATCTCTTTCAAAGTATCAGGATTTCGTACGGAAACTCGTCTGTTACAAAGGGATTTCATTTTTTAAAACTTATTTGAACTCCTGACTTTTTGTGTGTTCAAAATGCACCATTCAAAGCCACATCATCATTTTTCAATCCTTTCTGACTTCATTTGTTATTTTTCATGCATTTACTAATTATTTTGAGCTATAAGACCCTAAGATTGAAAAGCATTTCAAATGAACTCTTAAAATGTTGAAAGTTGGCATGGTATCATCATTCCATCCACATAGCATGTGCAAGAAAGTTGAGAGGGTTACGGCAAAAACTGGATGCACTTCGTGTACAAAACTGACAATCTCTTTCATAGTATCAGGATTTTATACGAAAACTCGTCTGTTGCAAAGGGATTTCATTTTTTAAAACTTATTTGAACTCCTCACTTTTTGTGTGTTCAAAATGCACCATTCAAAGCCACATCATCATTTTTCAATCCTTTCTGACTTCATTTGTTATTTTTCATGCATTTACTAATTATTTTGAGCTATAAGACCCTAAGATTGAAAAGCATTTCAAATGAACTCTGAAAAGGTTGAAAGTTGGCATGGTATCATCATTTCATCCACATAGCATGTGCAAGAAATTTGAGAGGGTTGCGGCAAAAACTGGATGCACTTCGTGTACAAAACGGAGAATCTCTTTCAAAGTATCAGGATTTCATACGGAAACTCGCAGTTACAAAGGGATTTCATTTTTTAAAACTTATTTGAACTCCTGACTTTTTGTGTGTTCAAAA
>NW_025231330.1:9183-9684 GCF_018294505.1 Triticum aestivum
TTTTTGTGTGTTCAAAATGCACCATTCAAAGCCACATCATCATTTTTCAATCCTTTCTGACTTCATTTGTTATTTTTCATGCATTTACTAATTATTTTGAGCTATAAGACCCTAAGATTGAAAAGCATTTCAAATGAACTCTGAAAAGGTTGAAAGTTGGCATGGTATCATCATTCCATCCACATAGCATGTGCAAGAAAGTTGAGAGGGTTACGGCAAAAACCGGATGCACTTCGTGTACAAAACGGACAATCTCTTTCAAAGTATCAGGATTTCATATGGAAACTCGTCTGTTACAAAGGGATTTCATTTTTTAAAACTTATTTGAACTCCTGACTTTTTGTGTGCTCAAAATGCACCATTCAAAGCCACATCATCATTTTTCAATCCTTTCTGACTTCATTTGTTATTTTTCATGCATTTACTAATTATTTTGAGCTATAAGACCCTAAAATTGAAAAGCATTTCAAATGAACTCTGAAAAGGTTGAAAGTTGGCATG
>NW_025231330.1:9694-11575 GCF_018294505.1 Triticum aestivum
AAGTATCAGGATTTCATACGGAAACTCGTATGTTACAAAGGGATTTCATTTTTTAAAACTTATTTGAACTCCTGACTTTTTGTGTGTTCAAAATGCACCATTCAAAGCCACATCATCATTTTTCAATCCTTTCTGACTTCATTTGTTATTTTTCATGCATTTACTAATTATTTTGAGCTATAAGACCCTAAGATTGAAAAGCATTTCAAATGAACTCTGAAAAGGTTGAAAGTTGGCATGGTATCATCATTTCATCCACATAGCATGTGCAAGAAAGTTGAGAGGGTTACGGCAAAAAATGGATGCACTTCGTGTACAAAACGGACAATCTCTTTCGAAGTATCAGGATTTCATACGGAAACTCGTCTGTTACAAAGGGATTTCATTTTTTAAAACTTATATGAACTCCTGACTTTTTGTGTGTTCAAAATGCACCATTCAAAGCCACATCATCATTTTTCAATCCTTTCTGACTTCATTTGTTATTTTTCATGCATTTACTAATTATTTTCAGCTATAAGACCCTAAGATTGAAAAGCATTTCAAATGAACTCTGAAAAGGTTGAAAGTTGGCATGGTATCATCATTTCATCCACATAGCATGTGCAAGAAATTTGAGAGGGTTACGGTAAAAACTGGATGCACTTCGTGTACAAAACGGAGAATCTCTTTCAAAGTATCAGGATTTCATACGGATACTCGCAGTTACAAAGGGATTTCATTTTTTAAAACTTATTTGAACTCCTGACTTCTTGTGTGTTCAAAATGCACCATTCAAAGCCACATCATCATTTTTCAATCCTTTCTGACTTCATTTGTTATTTTTCATGCATTTACTAATTATTTTGAGCTATAAGACCCTAAAATTGAAAAGCATTTCAAATGAACTCTGAAAAGGTTGAAAGTTGGCATGGTATCATCATTCCATCCACATAGCATGTGCAAGAAAGTTGAGAGGGTTACGGCAAAAACTGGATGCACTTCGTGTACAAAACGGACAATCTCTTTCAAAGTATCAGGATTTCATACGGAAACTCGTCTGTTACAAAGGATTTCATTTTTTTAAACTTATTTGAACTCCTGACTTCTTGTGTGTTCAAAATGCACCATTCAAAGCCACATCATCATTTTTCAATCCTTTCTGACTTCATTTGTTATTTTTCATGCATTTACTAATTATTTTGAGCTATAAGACCCTAAAATTGAAAAGCATTTCAAATGAACTCTGAAAAGGATGAAAGTTGGCATGGTATCATCATTCCATCCACATAGCATGTGCAAGAAAGTTGAGAGGGTTACGGCAAAAACTGGATGCACTTCGTGTACAACACGGACAATCTCTTTCAAAGTATTAGGATTTCATACGGAAACTCGTATGTTACAAAGAGATTTCATTTTTTAAAACTTATTTGAACTCCTGACTTTTTGTGTGCTCAAAATGCACCATTCAAAGCCACATCATCATTTTTCAATCCTTTCTGACTTCATTTGTTATTTTTCATGCATTTACTAATTATTTTGCTATGACGCTAAGATTGAAAAGCATTTCAAATGAACTCTGAAAAGGATGAAAGTTGGCATGGCATCATCATTTCATCCACATAGCATGTGCAATAAAGTTGAGAGGGTTACGGCAAAAACTGGATGCACTTCGTGTACAAAATGGACAATCTCTTTCAAAGTATGAGGGTTTCATACGGAAACTCGTCTGTTACAAAGGGATTTCATTTTTCAAAACTTATTTGAACTCCTGACTTTTTGTGTGTTCAAAATGCACCATTCAAAGCCACATCATCATTTTTCAATCCTTTCTGACTTCATTTGTTATTTTTCATGCATTTACTAATTATTTTGAGCTATAAGACCCTAAGATTGAAAAGC
>NW_025231331.1:0-565 GCF_018294505.1 Triticum aestivum
GAGCCAAATGGCTGTGAAATTGAAAATCACTACAAAATGAATCCTGAAAATGTTCTAACTTGGCATGGTATCTTCATATCACCCGCATAGCATGCGCGATAGAGTAGAGAGGGTCACGGCAAAAACTGGACGCACTTCGTGTACAAACTGGACAAACTCTTTCGGAGTATCAGGGTTTCGGACAAGAACTCATCTTTTACACGGCCACTTCAATGTTTTTAATAACTTATTTGAACTCCGGACTTCTTTTGTGTTTAGTATGCAGCATTCAAAGCGACATCATCAATTTCCAGCATGTTCTGACATCATTTGTTGTTTTTCGATCATTTACCTAATTGTTTAGAGAGCTAAATGACCGTGAAATTGAAAATCACTACAAAATGAATCCTGAAAATGTTGAAACTTGGCATGGTATCATCATATCACCCGCATAGCACATGCGAAAGAGTAGGGAGGGTCACGCAAAAACTGGACGCACTTCGTGTACAAACTGGACAAACAATTTCGGAGTATCAGGGTTTCGAACGAGAACTCATCTGTTACACGGCCACTTCAATGTTTTTAA
>NW_025231331.1:2058-3807 GCF_018294505.1 Triticum aestivum
TCATTTGTTGTTTTTAGGTCATTTACCTAATTGTTTAGAGAGCTAAATGGATGTGAAATTGAAAATCACTACAAAATGAATCCTGAAAATGTTGAAACTTGGCATGGTATCGTCATACCACCCGCATAGCATGCGCGAAAGAGTAGAGAGGGTCACGGCAAAAACTGGACGCACTTCGTGTACAAACTGGACAAACTCTTTTGGAGTATCAGGGTTTCGGACAAGAACTCATCTGTTACACGGCCACTTCAATGTTTTTACTAACTTATTTGAACTCCGACTTCTTTTGTGTTCAGTATGCAGCATTCAAAGCGACGTCATCAATTTCCAACATGTTCTGACATCATTTGTTGTTTTTCGGTCATTTACCTAATTGTTTAGAGAGAAAAATGACCGTGAAATTGAAAATCACTACAAAATGAATCCTGAAAATGTTGAAACTTGGCATGGTATCATCATATCACCCGCATAGCATGCGCGAAAGAGTAGAGAGGGTCACGGCAAAAACTGGACGCACTTCGTGTACAAACTAGACAAACTCTTTCGGAGTATCAGGGTTTCGGATGAGAACTCATCTGTTACACGGCCACTTCAATGTTTTTAATAACTTATTTGAACTCCAGACTTCTTTTGTGTTCAGTATGCAGCATTCAAAGCGACATCATCAATTTCCAACATGTTCTGACATCATTTGTTGTTTTTCGGTCATTTACCTAATTGTTTAGAGAGCCAAATGGCCGTGAAATTGAAAATCACTACAAAATGAATCCTGAAAATGTTGAATCTTGGCATGGTATCATCATATCACCCGCATAGCACGCGCGAAAGGGTGGAGAGGGTCACGACAAAAACTGGACGCACTTCATGTACAAACTGGACAAAGTCTTTCGGAGTATCAGGGTTTCAGACGAGAAATCATCTGTTACACGGCCACTTCAATATTTTTAATAACTTATTTGAACTCCGGACTTCTTTTGTGTTCAGTATGCAGCATTGAAAGCAACGTCATCAATTTGCAACATGTTCTGACATCATTTGTTGGTTTTCGGTCATTTAACTAATTGTTTAGAGAGCCAAATGGCCGTGAAATTGAAAATCACTACAAAATGAATCCTGAAAATGTTCAAACTTGGCATGGTATCGTCATATCACCCGCATAGCATGCGCGATAGAGTAGAGAGGGTCACGGCAAAAACTGGACGCACTTCATGTACAAACTGGACAAACTCTTTCGGAGTATCAGGGTTTCGGACAAGAACTTATCTGTTACACGGCCACTTTAATGTTTTTAATAACTTATTTGAACTCTGGACTTCTTTTGTGTTTAGTATGCAGCATTCAAAGCGACATCATCAATTTCCAGCATGTTCTGACATCATTTGTTGTTTTTCGGTCATTTACCTAATTGTTTAGAGAGCTAAATGACCGTGAAATTGAAAATCACTACAAAATGAATCCTGAAAATGTTGAAACTTGGCATGGTATCATCATATCACCCGCATAGCACATGCGAAAGAGTAGGGAGGGTCACGCAAAAACTGGACGCACTTCGTGTACAAACTGGACAAACTCTTTCGGAGTATCAGGGTTTCGAACGAGAACTCATCTGTTACACGGCCACTTCAATGTTTTTAATAACTTATTTGAACTCCGGACTTCTTTTGAGTTCAGTATGCAGCATTCAAAGCGACGTCATCAATTTCCAACATGTTCTGACATCATTTGTAATTTTTCGGTCATTTACCTAAT
>NW_025231331.1:8336-9373 GCF_018294505.1 Triticum aestivum
TGTTACACGGCCACTTCAATGTTTCTAATAACTTATTTGAACTTCGGACTTCTTTTGTGTTTAGTATGCAGCATTCAAAGCGACGTCATCAATTTCCAGCATGTTCTGACATCATTTGTTGTTTTTTGGTCATTTACCTAATTGTTTAGAGAGCTAAATGACCATGAAATTGAAAATCACTACAAAATGAATCCTGAAAATGTTGAAACTTGGCATGGTATCATCATATCACCCGCATAGCATGCGCGAAAGAGTAGAGAGGGTCACGGCAAAAACTGGACGCACTTCGTGTACAAACTAGACAAACTCTTTCGGAGTATCAGGGTTTCGGATGAGAACTCATCTGTTACACAGCCACTTCAATGTTTTTAATAACTTATTTGAACTCCAGACTTCTTTTTTGTTCAGTATGCAGCATTCAAAGTGACATCATCAATTTCCAACATGTTCTGACATCATTTGTTGTTTTTCGGTCATTTACCTAATTATTTAGAGAACTAAATGACCGTGAAATTGAAAATAACTACAAAATGAATCCTGAAAATGTTGACACTTGGCATGGTATCATCATATCACCCGCATAGCATGCGCAAAAGGGTAGAGAGGGTCACGACAAAAACTGGACGCACTTCGTGTACAAACTGGACAAAGTCTTTCGGAGTATCAGCGTTTCGGACGAGAAATCATCTGTTACACGGCCACTTCAATATTTTTAATAACTTATTTGAACTCCGGACTTCTTTTGTGTTTAGTATGCAGCATTGAAAGCGACATCATCAATTTGCAACATGTTCTGACATCATTTGTTGTTTTTCGGTCATTTACCTAATTGTTTAGAGAGCTAAATGGCCGTGAAATTGAAAATCACTACAAAATGAATCCTGAAAATGTTGAAACTTGGCATGGTATCGTCATATCACCCGCATAGCATGCGCGATAGAGTAGAGAGGGTCACGGCAAAAACTGGACGCACTTCATGTACAAACTGGACAAAATCTTTCGGAGTATCAGGGTTTCGGACAAGAACTCATCTCTTA
>NW_025231331.1:10801-11574 GCF_018294505.1 Triticum aestivum
TACCTAATTGTTTAGAGAGCTAAATGGCCGTGAAATTGAAAATCACTACAAAATGAATCCTGAAAATGTTGAGACTTGGCATGGTATCGTCATATCACCCTCAGAGCATGCGCGATAGAGTAGAGAGGGTCACGGCAAAAACTGGACGCACTTCGTGTACAAACTGGACAAACTCTTTCGGAGTATCAGGGTTTCGGACAAGAACTCATCTGTTACACGGCCACTTCAATGTTTTAATAACTTATTTGAACTCCGGAATTCTTTTGTGTTTAGTATGCAGCATTCAAAGCAACGTCATCAATTTCCAGCATGTTCTGACATCATTTGTTGTTTTTCGGTCATTTACCTAATTGTTTAGAGAGCTAAATGACCATGAAATTGAAAATCACTACAAAATGAATCCTGAAAATGTTGAAACATGGCATGGTATCATCATATCACCCGCATAGCATGCGCGAAAGAGTAGAGAGGGTCACGGCAAAAACTGGACGCACTTCGTGTACAAACTAGACAAACTCTTTCGGAGTATCAGGGTTTCGGATGAGAACTCATCTGTTACACGGCCACTTCAATGTTTTTAATAACTTATTTGAACTCCAGACTTCTTTTGTGTTCAGTATGCAGCATTCAAAGCGACATCATCAATTTCCAACATGTTCTGACATCATTTGTTGTTTTTCGGTCATTTACCTAATTGTTTAGAGAACTAAATGACCGTGAAATTGAAAATAACTACAAAATGCATCCTGAAAATGTTGAAACTTGGCATGGTA
>NW_025231332.1:0-1025 GCF_018294505.1 Triticum aestivum
TGAAAAATAACAAATGAAGTCAGAAAGGATCGAAAAATGATGATGTGGCTTTGAATGGTGCATTTTGAACACACAAAAAGTCAGGAGTTCAAATAAGTTTAAAAAAATGAAATCCCTTTGTAACAGACGAGTTTCCGTATGAAATCCTGATACTTTGAATGAGATTGTCCGTTTTGTACACGAAGTGCATCCAGTTTTTGCCGGGACCCTTTGAACTTTCTTGCACATGCTATGTTGATGAAATGATGATACCATGCCAACTTTCAACCTTTTCAGAGTTCATTTGAAATGCTTTTCAATTTTAGGGTCTTATAGCTCAAAATAATTAGTAAATGCATGAAATATAACAAATGAAGTCAGAAAAGATTGAAAAATGATCATGTGGCTTTGAATGGTGCATTCTGAACACACAAAAAGTCAGGAGTTCAAATAAGTTTTAAAAAATGAAATGCCTTTGTAACAGACGAGTTTCCGTATGAAATCCTAATACTTTGAAAGAGATTGTCCGTTTTGTACACGAAGTGCATCCAGTATTTGTCGGGACCCTCTCAACTCTGTTGCACATTCTATGTGGATGAAATGATGATACCATGCCAACTTTCAACCTTTTCAGAGTTCATTTGAAATGCTTTTAGATTTTAGGGTCTTATAGCTCAAAATAATTAGTAAATGCATGAAAAATAACAAATGAAGTCAGAAAGGATTGAAAAATGATGATGTGGCTTTGAATGGTGCATTTTGAACACACAAAAAGTCAGGAGTTCAAATAAGTTTTAAAAAATGAAATCCCTTTGTAACAGACGAGTTTCCGTATGAAATCCTGATACTTTGAAGGAGAATGTCCGTTTTGTACACGAAGTGCATCCAGTTTTTGCGGGACCCTCTCAACTTTCTTGCACATGCTATGTGGATGAAATGATGATACCATGCCAGCTTTCAACCTTTTCAGAGTTCATTTGAAATGCTTTTCAATTTTAGGGTCTTATAGCTCAAAATAATTAGTAAATGCATGAAAAATACCAAAT
>NW_025231332.1:2794-3582 GCF_018294505.1 Triticum aestivum
AGACGAGTTTCCGTATGAAATCCTGATACTTTGAAAGAGATTGTCCGTTTTGTACACGAAGTGCATGCAGTTTTTGCTGGGACCCTCTCAACTTTCTTGCACATGCTATGTGGATGAAATGATCATACCATGCCAACTTTCAACCTTTTCAGAGTTCATTTGAAATGCTTTTCAATTTTAGGGTCTTATAGCTCAAAATAATTAGTAAATGCATGAAAAATAACAAATAAAGTCAGAAAAGATTGAAAAATGAGGATGTGGCTTTGAATGGTGCATTCTGAACACACACAAACTCAGGAGTTCAAATAAGTTTTAAAAAATGAAATGCCTTTATAACAGACGAGTTTCCGTATGAAATCCGGATACTCTGAAAGAGATTGTCTGTTTTGTACACGAAGTGCATCCAGTATTTGTCGGGACCCTCTCAACTCTCTTGCACATTCTATGTGGATGAAATGATGATGCCATGCCAACTATCAACCTTTTCAGAGTTCATTTGAAATGCTTTTCAATTTTAGGGTCTTATAGCTCAAAATAATTAGTAAATGCATGAAAAATAACAAATGAAGTCAGAAAGGATCGAAAAATGATGATGTCGCTTTGAATGGTGCATTTTGAACACACAAAAATTCAGGAGTTCAAATAAGTTTTAAAAAATGAAATCCCTTTGTAACAGACGAGTTTCCGTATGAAATCCTGATACTTTGAAAGAGATTGTCTGTTTTGTACACGAAGTGCATCCAGTTTTTGCCGGGACCCTCTCAACTTTCTTGCACATGCTATGTGAA
>NW_025231332.1:8009-9278 GCF_018294505.1 Triticum aestivum
ACGAGTTTCCGTATGAAATCCTGATACTTTGAAAGAGATTGTCCGTTTTGTACACGAAGTGCATCCAGTTTTTGCCGGGACCCTTTGAACTTTCTTGCACATGCTATGTGGATGAAATGATGATACCATGCCAACTTTCAACCTTTTCAGAGTTCATTTGAAATGCTTTTCAATTTTAGGGTCTTATAGCTCAAAATAATTAGTAAATGCATGAAATATAACAAATGAAGTCAGAAAAGATTGAAAAATGATCATGTGGCTTTGAATGGTGCATTCTGAACACACAAAAAGTCAGGAGTTCAAATAAGTTTTAAAAAATGAAATGCCTTTGTAACAGACGAGTTTCCGTATGAAATCCTAATACTTTGAAAGAGATTGTCCGTTTTGTACACGAAGTGCATCCAGTATTTGTCGGGAGCCTCTCAACTCTGTTGCACATTCTATGTGGATGAAATGATGATACCATGCCAACTTTCAACCTTTTCAGAGTTCATTTGAAATGCTTTTAGATTTTAGGGTCTTATAGCTCAAAATAATTTGTAAATGCATGAAAAATAACAAATGAAGTCAGAAAGGATTGAAAAATGATGATGTGGCTTTGAATGGTGCATTTTGAACACACAAAAAGTCAGGAGTTCAAATAAGTTTTAAAAAATGAAATCCCTTTGTAACAGACGAGTTTCCGTATGAAATCCTGATACTTTGAAAGAGATTGTCTGTTTTGTACACGAAGTGCATCCAGTTTTTGCCGGGACCCTTTGAACTTTCTTGCACATGCTATGTGGATGAAATGATGATACCATGCCAACTTTCAACCTTTTCAGAGTTCATTTGAAATGCTTTTCAATTTTAGGGTCTTATAGCTCAAAATAATTAGTAAATGCATGAAAAATAACAAATGAAGTCAGAAAGGATCGGAAAATGATGATGTCGCTTTGAATGGTGCATTTTGAACACACAAAAATTCAGGAGTTCAAATAAGTTTTAAAAAATGAAATCCCTTTGTAACAGACGAGTTTCCGTATGAAATCCTGATACTTTGAAAGAGATTGTCCGTTTTGTACACGAAGTGCATCCAGTTTTTGCCGGGACCCTCTCAACTTTCTTGCACATGCTATGTGGATGAAATGATGATACCATGCCAACTTTCAACCTTTTCAGAGTTCATTTGAAATGCTTTTCAATTTTAGGGTCTTATAGCTCAAAATAATTATTAAATGCATGAAAAATAACAAATGAAGTCAGAAAAGATTGAAAAATGATGATGTG
>NW_025231332.1:9288-9879 GCF_018294505.1 Triticum aestivum
AAATGATGATACCATGCCAACTTTCAACCTTTTCAGAGTTCATTTGAAATGCTTTTCAATTTTAGGGTCTTATAGCTCAAAATAATTAGTAAATGCATGAAAAATAACAAATGAAGTCAGAAAGGATTGAAAAATGATGATGTGGCTTTGAATGGTGCATTCTGAACAGACAAAAAGTCAGGAGTTCAAATAAGTTTTTAAAAATGAAATCCCTTTGTAACATACGTGTTTCCGTATGAAATCCTGATACTTTGAAAGAGATTGTCCGTTTTGTACACAAAGTGCATGCAGTTTTTGCCGGGAGCCTCTCAACTTTCTTGCACATGCTATGTGGATGAAATGATGATACCATGCCAACTTTCAACCTTTTCAGAGTTCATTTGAAATGCTTTTCACTTTTAGGGTCTTATATCTCAAAATAATTAGTAAATGCATGAAAAATAACAAATAAACTCAGAAAGCATCGAAAAATGATGATGTGGCTTTGAATGGTGCATTTTGAACACACAAAAATTCAGGAGTTCAAATAAGTTTAAAAAAATGAAATCCCTTTGTAACAGACGAGTTTCTGTATGAAATCCTGATACTTTG
>NW_025231332.1:9889-11572 GCF_018294505.1 Triticum aestivum
AAAATAATTATTAAATGCATGAAAAATAACAAATGAAGTCAGAAAAGATTGAAAAATGATGATGTGCCTTTGAATGGTGCATTCTGAACACACAAAAACTCAGGAGTTCAAATAAGTTTAAAAAAAATGAAATGCCTTTGTAACAGACGAGTTTCCGTATGAAATCCTGATACTTTGAAAGAGATTGTCCGTTTTGTACACGAAGTGCATCCAGTATTTGTCGGGACCCTCTCAACTCTCTTGCACATTCTATGTGGATGAAATGATGATACCATGCCAACTTTCAACCTTTTCAGAGTTCATTTGAAATGCTTTTCAATTTTAGGGTCTTATAGCTCAAAATAGTTAGTAAATGCATGAAAAATAACAAATGAAGTCAGAAAGGATCGAAAAATGATGATGTCGCTTTGAATGGTGCATTTTGAACACACAAAAATTCAGGAGTTCAAATAAGTTTTAAAAAAATGAAATCCCTTTGTAACAGACGAGTTTCCGTATGAAATCCTGATACTTTGAAAGAGATTGTCTGTTTTGTACACGAAGTGCATCCAGTTTTTGCCGGGACCCTCTCAACTTTCTTGCACATGCTATGTGAATGAAATGATGATACCATGCCAACTTTCAACCTTTTCAGAGTTCATTTGAAATGCTTTTCAATTTTAGGGTCTTATAGCTCAAAATAATTAGTAAATGCATGAAAAATAACAAATGAAGTCAGAAAGGATCGAAAAATGATGATGTGGCTTTGAATGGTGCATTTTGAACACACAAAAAGTCAGGAGTTCAAATAAGTTTTAAAAAATGAAATCCCTTTGTAACAGACGAGTTTCCGTATGAAATCCTGATACTTTGAAAGAGAATGTCCGTTTTGTACACGAAGTGCATCCAGTTTTTGCCGGGACCCTCTCAACTTTCTTGCACATGCTATGTGGATGAAATGATGATACCATGCCAACTTTCAACCTTTTCAGAGTTCATTTGAAATGCTTTTCAATTTTAGGGTCTTATAGCTGAAAATAATTAGTAAATGCATGAAAAATAACAAATGAAGTCAGAAAGGATCGAAAAATGATGATGTGGCTTTGAATGGTGCATTTTGAACACACAAAGAGTCAGGAGTTCAAATAAGTTTAAAAAATGAAATCCCTTTGTAACAGAAGAGTTTCCGTATGAAATCCTGATACTTTGAAAGAGATTGTCCGTTTTGTACACGAAGTGCATCCAGTTTTTGCCGGGACCCTCTCAACTTTCTTGCACATGCTATGTGGATGAAATGATGATACCATGCCAACTTTCAACCTTTTCAGAGTTCATTTGAAATGCTTTTCAATTTTAGGGTCTTATAGCTCAAAATAATTAGTAAATGCATGAAAAATAACAAAAGAAGTCAGAAAGGATCGAAAAATGATGATGTGGCTTTGAATGGTGCATTTTGAACACACAAAAAGTCTGGAGTTCAAATAAGTTTTAAAAAATTTAATCCCTTTGTAACAGACGAGTTTCCGTATGAAATCCTGATACTTTGAAAGAGATTGTCCGTTTTGTACACGAAGTGCATCCAGTTTTTGCGGGACCCTCTCAACTTTCTTGCACATGCTATGTGGATGAAATGATGATACCATGCCAACTTTCAACCTTTTCAGAGTTCATTTGAAATGCTTTTAGATTTTAGGGTCTTATAGC
>NW_025231333.1:0-2581 GCF_018294505.1 Triticum aestivum
CCCCCCCCCTACTGGGCGTGCCCCCTGTCTCGTGGGCCCCTTGAGCGTCCCCCGACCGACTTCTTTCACCTATATAAGTCCATATACCCTAAAAACATCGGGGACAACAATAGATCGGTGGTTCCGCCACCGCAAGCCTCTGTAGCCACCAAAAACCAATTGGGGCCCTGTTCCGGCACCCTGCCGGAGAGGGGATCCTTCACCGGTGGACATCTTCATCATCCCGGCGCTCTCCATGACGAGGAGGGAGTAGTTCAACCTCTGGGCTGAGGGTATGTACCAGTAGCTATGTGTTTGATCTCTCTCTCTCTCTCTCGTGTTCTTGAGGTGATACGATCTTGATGTATCGCGAGCTTTGCTCTTATAGTTGGATCTTATGATGTTTCTCTCCCTCTACTCTCTTGTAATGGATTGAGTTTTCCCTTTGAAGTTATCTTATTGGATTGAGTCTTTAAGGATTTGAGAACACTTGATGTATGTCTTGCGCGGGATACCTGTGGTGACAATGGGGTATTCTATTGATTCCCTTGATGTATGTTTTGGTGATCAACTTGCGGGTTCCGAGACCTTGGGAATCTATGCATAGGGGTTGGCACACGTTTTCGTCTTGACTCTTCAGTAGAAACTTTGGGGCACTCTTTGAAGTACATTGTGTTGGTTGAATAGATGAATCTGAGATTGTGTGATGCATATCATAAAATCATGCTCACAGATACTTGAGGTGACAATGGAGTATCTAGGTGACATTAGGGTTTTGGCTGATTTGTGTCTTAAGGTGTTATTCTAGTATGAACTCTATGATAGATCGAACAAAAAGAATAGCTTCATGTTATTTTACTACGGACTCTTGAATAGATAGATCAAAAAGGATAGCTTTGAGGTGGTTTCGTACCCTACCATAATCTCTTCGTTTGTTCTCCGTTATTAGTGACTTTGGAGTGACTCTTTGTTGCATGTTGAGGAATATTTATATGATTCAATTATGTTATTATTGTTGAGAGAACTTGCACGAGTGAATGCATGAACCTTAGGCCTTGTTTCCTACCATTGCAATACCATTTATGCTCACTTTTATTACTTGTTACCTTGCTGTTTTTATAATTTCAGATTACAAATACTCATATCTATCATCCATATTGCACTTGTATCACCATCTCTTCACCGAACTAGTGCACCTATACAATTTACCATTGTATTGGGTGTGTTGGGGACACAAGAGACTCTTTGTTATCTGGCTGTAGGGTTGTTTTAGAGAGACCATATTCATCCTACGCCTCCCACGGATTGATAAACCTTAGGTCATCCACTTGAGGGAAATTTGCTACTGTCCTACAAACCTCTGCACTTGGAGGCCCAACAACGTTTACAAGGAGAAGGTTGTCTAGTAGACATCAAGCTCTTTTCTGGCGCCATTGCCGGGGAGGTGAGTGCTTGAAGGTATATCTTTAGATCTTACAATCGAATCTTTTTGTTTCTTTTTTTATCACTAGTTTATTCTATAAAAGAAAACTACAAAAAATGGAATTGAGTTTGTCTCATACGCTTCATCTTTTTAATATCTTTCGTGAGAATGATGGTAAGGAAAATTGTGCTCAAGTGCTAGAAGAAGAAATCTATAAAATGTTTTGCACTAAATCTTTGAATGATGAGCATGATTTCAATGTTGTTAGTATGAACTCTTTGAATATCCATAGTACTAATGATGATTGCATTTGTAATGATGATTGCACTAGTTATGATGAAAATGTCTCTTGTAAGCATGCCAACTTTTGTGGAGTGCATAGAGTCTGCAAGTACACACCAAATAGGGGAGATAGATATTGCAAGAGGCATAAGCATTTAGAAACTAAATGGTTGCAAGAAACGCTAAATGTGAGTGCTGAAAATTTAAGATATCTTTACCGTACTTGTGAACTTTGCAATGAGCATGGTCATTTAAATCTCCGATGCAAATTGTTTCATGATTGAATCGTGTCCAAAAATTGTGATGACTTGATTTCCCTTGCACATCATAATGAACTTACTGTGCTTTTGGGTTATGATGAATTGAAATGTGCAACTAAGCTTATTCCCGAATTTAACCTTAAGAAATTTCTTGATATTGATCTAGAGGAAATTTATATGTATTATGCGGTGAATTGCATTGAAAATCCTTATATTGCCAATTACATAAAGAAAAGAAAGCAAATAGAATATGAAGAGAATACTAATGAAAGGGAAGAGAATTCCCAATATCCTCCTATTATTTCTTATGATGAATCAGGTAACGAGGAGTGTTACGTCTTGAACTTGCGTTGGTATTCCTTGAAGAGGAAAGGGTGATGCAGCACAGTAGCGTAAGTATTTCCCTCAGTTTTTGAGAACCAAGGTATCAATCCAGTAGGATGCTCCTCACAAGTCCCATGAACCTACACAAACAAACAAAGAACTCGAAACCAACGCGATAAAGGGGTTGTCAATCCCTTCACGGCCACTTGCGAAAGTGAGATCTGATAGAGATAATATGATAAGATAAATATATTTTTGGTATTTTATGATATAGATTGGAATAGTAAAGATGCAAATAAAAGTAGATTGAAAG
>NW_025231333.1:5702-7909 GCF_018294505.1 Triticum aestivum
CAATAAATTTGTTACACAACTTTTACTATACGTGCATGCTACAGGACTTGCTAACTTCAACACAAGAATTCTTTAAATTCATAATCACCCAACTAGCATGACTCTAATATCATTACCTCCATATCTCAAAACAATTATCAAGTATCAAGTTGATCATAGCATCCAATTCACTTTCCATGATAGTTTTTATTATACCCAACTTGGATGCCTACCATTCTAGGACCAATTTTATAACCATAGAAAATACCATGCTGTTCTAAGAGACTCTCAAAATAATATAAGTGAAGCATGAGAGTTCAACAATTTCTTCAAAATTAATCCACCGCCGTGCTCTAAAAGATATAAGTGAAGCACTAGAGCAAAAGTTATCTAGCTCAAAAGATATAAATGAAGCACATAGAGTATTCTAATAAATTCAAATCAAGTAGCCTTATCCCAAAAGGTGTGTTACAACAAGGATGATTGTGGTAAACTAAAAAGCAAAGACTAATATCATACACGACGCTCCAAGCAAAACACATAACATGTGGCGAATAAAAATATAGCTCCAGGTAAAGTTACCAATGAACAAAGACGAAAGAGGGGATGCCTTCCGGGGGAATCCCCAAGCTTAGGCTTTTGGCTATTCTTGAATATCTTGGGGTTCCATGGGAATCCCCAAGCTTGGGCTCTTGCCACTCCTTATTCCATAGTCCATCAAATCTTTACCCAAAACTTGAAAACTTCACAACACAAAACTCAACAGGAAATCTCATAAGCTCCGTTAGTGCAAGAAAGAAAAACCACCACATAAGGTATTGAAATGAACTCATTATTTATTTATATTGGTGTTAAAACTACTGTATTCCAAGTTCTCAATGGTTCATACCCTTACATACTAGCCATAGATGCATCAAAATAAGCAAACAACACACGAAAGGCAGAACCTGTCAAAAACATGACAGTCTGTAGCAATCTGTAACTTTCGGTTACTTCTGGAACTCCAAAATTCCTACCAAAACAGGACGTCATAAACAATTTGTCTATTGATCTACAGAAAAAAAGAATCAACACAAAAGCAAGTTTCCGTGATTTATTGATTTTTTTTCTCGTGAGTGCAAAGTTTCTGTTTTTCAGCAGGATCAAATTATCTCATATCATAGGTTACCCTATAGGTTCTACTTGGCACAAACACTAAATAAAACAAGAAAACACATCTAAACAGAAAGTAGATGCAAAATTTATTGCTAAACAGGAACAAAAAATATAAAACACAATGAAAATTGGGTTGCCTCCCAACTAGCGCTATCGTTTAACGCCCCTAGCTAGGCATAAAAGCAAGGATAGATCTAACTAGTGCCATCTTTGGCACTCGATTCATAAGTAGAGCACTTGTAATCCTTAGGAAATTCTTTATTTTTAGTAGTGATTAAACTTCTAGGCAAAGAATCAAGAAGTTTACTTGTAGCAAAAGGTTCCTTAATGATAGTGCAAAAACTGGGGTGAACACTTATAGATTTGAGATCCGCACTTTCCTTATTAGAAGATTCACCCTTACTTTTAGGAACATAAACTAATTTACCCAATTTACTAGGAGGAGTTGGAGTGTTTTTCACGGATGAAAAGGCAGACCCTAAGTTAGTAATCATATCCTCAAGCTTACCAATTCTTTTGTAAGTTGTAAAAGGTTCATCTTTTGTATGTTCCTTATTAGTGTCAGATATGTCACAGCTTTGGACACAGTTTTTGCTAAAGTTTTGTGTATCTGACATAAGCACCACCACTTGCTCAACAACAACACTGTTTTTGCTTGAATAGGGTATACAAATTGCCAAGAATAGCTTTTAGTTTTTTTCCTACCAGAGTTGTTATGAAAGTATAGATTTTGTTATGCAAGTTGCTTCTTAAGTCTAATTTTTTGCCCCACAACATCTTCTTGATTTGTCACAGTCCTGGACACAGTTTTTTGCTAAAGTTTTGTGTATCTGACATAAGCAACACTACTTGCTCAACAGCAACATTGTTCTTGCTTGAATAGGGTACACAAATTGCCAAGAATAGATTTTAGTTTTTCTCCTACCAGAGTTGTTATGAAAGTATAGATTTGTTATGCAAGTTGCTTCTTAAGTCTAATTTTTTGCCCCACAACATCTTCTTGATTTGTGTGTACATCATGTAACAACCTTCAGATGCCTGATAATAAGACTAGTTTTGCCCAAACAAGATGA
>NW_025231333.1:8507-9150 GCF_018294505.1 Triticum aestivum
TATAGCCGATCGGGTCGTATCGTGGTACTACATGTGTCGGTGCACGCATACGCACGGTAGTAAAGTCAAAGCGTTTGCTTGGTCGATCGGTCTGTGCCAGCTTGAGCTCCCATGTTGCACGTTGGTTCAACGACTACGTGCACCGCATACACAATGCAATGTGCAACCCACTAATTAAGTCAGTTCATGCACGTCCACTTCATGCACGTCCTGTTAATTCTGGACACTCGGACAGGGTTCCCCACTCGGAGAGATATGTGAAACAGATCGTGTGAAACAAATGCTATTTTCTTGTTCTTCCTTCGAGCATGTAAAATGGGAAATGGTAACTGGGGAATGTTTCCTCGAAGGGAGGTCTCGGAACATCTCCAAAGTCGTCTGTTCACCATCGAACGAATGGCAACTTTTCTTTACAACGCGGCAATTTTTTCAGCTTTTTTTAGCTATAGGGCAGTTTTCGCATGCGCATATGGCAAATCTTACAAAATTGTCATGACAACTTTAGTTGATTTGGCATGGCAAATTTAACATTTGTTGGAAAAAACGCTCACACGGAACGTTCTCAAATATTGTGGTCCTATAAAAAAGGAGTAAATGGCACCCGCAGTATCTCAACTTGTCTGGCGGATGCACTTTAGTTACA
>NW_025231333.1:9419-11570 GCF_018294505.1 Triticum aestivum
AGTAGCGTGTGCCCGCCTGCGCTACTGCTATACATGGGTAGCAGTAGCGAGCTCCGGGGCGATGCGTTGCTGCTAATAGCTGCAGCACTTTGAATTAAGCCGCGCTACTGGTAAGGGCGCACTGCTGCTAACTTTTCTCCCCTCGCTACTGCTAGTTTTATTAGTTTCTGATTTTTTTGTGCATATTTGTTTTGTATTTGAACTCGCTTTATACAATAATCTTTAGCACATACAAATATCATCATCATACACATACAAATGTAATCATAGCATATACATACAAATAGTCTCATTAAATCATGTCATCATCGAACACAAAGTGGTCTCTCGTCATCATCTCAAAAATATACAAGTCTCGAATACTTGCAACTATATCGTCATCCATCTAAACAATGATATACGCGAGAAGACCTCTCACTATGAGTGAGAGCGGAACTATGCAGTACATGAGGCGGCGGTTATGAGTCCTCTCTCGCGCTAGCGTGAACCTCAAGTAACTAGCTTCTGCTTCTTGTCTGCTTTTGAAGCCTTTATGATTGGCGCCCGAGACCCCCTCCACTTGTGCCTTACACTCAGGCTACTCATCATACACTCCGGAAACCTTCCCTTTGTACACGACATAGCATTGCTTCTTCACCATCAAGAATCTAGGTGCCTATTAGCGATGCATTTTCATCAAGAGAATGTACAATCATATATGCAACAAAATATACTTGAGCAACACGAAAAAGAAAGGGTTAGCAACTAGATGCAACATATAATAAACATACAAATAATGAACGCAGTTTCATCGTACACAAACTAATTAACTAGAGGTACGCAGGTCATCGTACCCAAACTAACAAAGTAGCCTTATGCAAGTTCGGCAGGGACCGTGGACATCACAAAGTTCCATCGCTATAGAAACTATACAAGTTCAACCGACACATATCATCATCATCGGCATCAAAAATCACTAGAAGTTCTATCCTTCCATATCATCGAGGATTGTCCCTAGCTTCTTGAATGGCGTGAGGTCCTAACGTTGCATGCCTATGCGAGTTCGGACGTCAGCTCGCGATATAGGGCTGTGGTGGAACATCCCCTTCTCATCGATGACTTCTTTCATGATGATCGTCGCAATGTCCCTCTGGATGCGAAAGAAGTCATCTCTAAGTTTAGAATCCGCTTCTGCATGAGATTCTACCCAATCATGGATATGATCATCGTTTCTGCTTGTCATGCAAAGCTTTTGCTGATCCGTTGTGAACTCCATCATGAGATGGAGGAGGTAGAATCCATCGTTCTTGCTTGGTTTTGGGACATGGATGCAGCAGAAGTTAGTTTTATGCGACAAACCCGTCTTCTTGTGCCTTAGTTTCCTAATCTTCCGGTGGCCATCCCTTAAGCTGAAGCCTTGGAGAGCATCATCTAGAATAACGATAAGGACGATACGCCCATTGTTGTGGGGAAAAACACCTCAAATTATTCTCCATATGAGCGAGAAGGAATGATTCAAATGTACGAAAGGGTTGTCCGACACTGACTTACTTTGGATGATAAGGCAGGAGGACAATTTTCTGGTCCTTATTATGTACAATGAAATTTTCGAGGTACTCCTTAGCAGTTTTACGCTCAAAGTCGCCGAGATTCAAGAAGGACTCGTGCGTGTAGTATGGATCCGCCACACAGATTTGCGAGACTTCTTCTCTCTTCATGACGGAGCTCATATGTAGCGCAAAAAGGCAGACAATTGTAAAATCGAGCCGCCTTGTCAGAAACATCTCGAAGATATGGTCAAGCCGCAGGAAGAACACCTCCGCAGACCGTGTGTCGACGTAGCACTTCCCCTCAGGCATATGAGCCATGTATGTCGGATATCCTGAATCCTTCGAGGCTAGTAGGCTTTTTTCAGTCGACAGCACATGGTCGTGCAGTCTCCTGAGATCCCATGATATTGCCTCCAGCGGTTTCGGCGGTACCATCGGCTCGCCTGTGACATGGAACATGGCCGCAATTTTGATAGGTACATGCTCTTCAAAATTCGCCTTCTAGCTGCTACGTGATCTGGCTTGTTTGTAGGCAGCAGAGCCTCTCTTCCCCGGTCTCTTCTTCTCCTTTTTCTGGGGCTGACATTCCAGACCCTTCCTTAACCCTTGCCACAGTGTTGTC
>NW_025231334.1:0-3049 GCF_018294505.1 Triticum aestivum
GGGCACTCGATATGTCCTAGTTTGTAGCACAAGTCATGCCAAAATTCACGGAAAATTTCGGCATGACCTTTGCTAAAAAGTGGACAAATCGAGAACCTGAAATTTGCCGGAACGGAAATGAATCAACATTCCGGCAAAACATATATAGGCCACTCAGCTTCATTGAAACAACAAAGCCACTTGGGCACAATCGAACCACTTCAATGAAAAGATATAACATGACCACTTCAATGAAAAGATATAATCAACAATAAAAGTCTAGGAAGGGATCATCTTTTAAAAAAACCTTGCCTAAATAACCTAGATAATTAACCTAATTAAACTAGTTAACCTGACTAGTTCTCTGTCAAAGCCCTAACTAAATTTTTGCACTAACCTAGATAATTAAACTAATTAAACTAGTTAACCTAACTACTTCTCTGTCAAAGCCCTAACTAAAATTTTGCCCTAACCTAGATAATTAACATAATTAAACTAGCTAACCTATGCATGACAGAGAGAGAGGAGGGGTGGGGCTTACAGCGGATGGCTTCGGTGGTGGCGAGGGAGGCAGTGGTGGTGAGGGAGGCAGGGGCGTCTCCGGTGATGGCGAGGGAGGCAGTTGTGGTGAGGGAGGATCCGGTGGCGTCGACGACGTCTCCGGTGGCATGGATAAGGCCGCACGGCTCCGTGGCGTTGGGGGCGGCTCCGGTGGCGTCGACGGCGCACGGCTCTGGTGGCTCCGGGGGCGTCGACGTTGGCAGGAGACGGCGGCGAAGTGGGGCGACGGCGAATAGGGGAGACGGCGGCGGGGTGGGTCGAGAGATTTGGGGGGTAAGTGGTGGCCGGGGGGAAACGGTTTTTTGGTTAAGTCAAAATTAGCGGTAGCGCGTTTCGCAAAACGCGCTATAGCTAAGGTAGCTATAGCGCTTTTTACAAAACGCGCTACTGCTATAGCTATGTAATTTTCTCCCTTTTTTATTTCCTTTTCTGTTTCTATAGTGGGGGTCTAGGAAACGCACTGCAGCTATGTTAGATGTAGTGCCTCTTACGAACACACGCTATAGCTATGCCTTTCTCTGTTTTTTCGCTTTTTCATTTATTTTGCTTTACATTTTATTTTATTTTCTTTCTCCTTTTTCTGTTTCTTTCATTTTCATTTACTTTTCTATTTGTTTTTCATTTTATTTTATTTCCATTAGCAGTAGCGCTCTTCTTATGAAACGCGCTGCTACTCATGCCCTAGCGGTAGCGCGTTTCCTCCAAGCCCGCTACTGCTATGCGTAGCCTATCGTTCCACCAATGGGAATATTAGTAGTAGTGCTTTTACGGCCACACGCGCTACTGTTACAATTGTATCTGCAGCGCGGTTTTTTCTGAACCGCTACTGCTATCTAGCACTAGCACCCTTTTTTGACCTGTGCTGTTGCTAAATTTCTGTGTTAAGGTTTTCCCTAGTAGTGCGAGCTTTGTAGACAGTAACATTACCGTCAACGTCTATCTTCTTCTTGAAGATCCATTTATTTTCGATGGCTTGCGGATCATCCGGCAAGTCAACCAAAGTCCATACTTTGTTTTCATACATGGATCCCATCTCAGATTTCATGGCCTCAAGCCATTTTGCGGAATCTAGGCTCATCATCGCTTCCTCATAATTCATAGGTTCGTCATTGTCTAGTAACATGACCTCCAGAATAGGATTACCGTACCACTCTGGTGCGGATATTACTCTGGTTGACCTACGAGGTTTGGTAGTAACTTGATCTGAAGTTTCATTATCATCATCATTAACTTCCTCACTAATTGTTGTAGGTGTCACAAAAACCGGTTTCTGTGATGAACTAATTACACTTATACAAATCAAGTTGATGCGTGCCCCAGTGGTGAGGAAGACATACGGAGGTAAGTGAGAGAGGAATAGGATATTGGCTTTTGGTTTGCAACCATGTCAACTATGATGAATGACCAAGGCAGAATCCGTTTCGAAGATTAAATCTGAATGTCTGCATACCCAAAGTTTGCAAGACCATGTTTCTTCTCTGAATGAAAGTATAACCAAGGTCTGAGAAAGAAAACAAAAAATGGAGGACGGCGATGAACTTTTCGTATCCAATGAATTAGTACTACCTCTGTTTCAGTTTACAAGTCCTATGCGTATACCTAGGTTGTCAATTTGATCATCTTAATATAAACTATATAACACAAAAATTATATCTTTTGAAAATAAGACATCCAAAGTTTACATTGGTATACTTTTTATAATATATGACTTGTATTAGGTTGGTCAAATTGACGACCTAGGGGTACGCGCACGCCCTGTAAACTGAGAGAGAGGTAGTATATGGATCTCTACCGGAGTAATTATGAAGCAAGAGAAAGTGAGGTGATCATTAAAGTTTACTAATGGTCTTGGGCCCACAACTTCCACACTCGACCAAAGCAATCCCATAGTCACATCTAAAATTAATAGGAGGGTGCTTGATACGCTTTAGTCTCATGACTAAAAGTCGTAGGACTAAAACTTGCTAGCCTCACCCATGCTTGGATCCAAATACTAAAGAGACTAAAATCAAGTTAATGGAGCCGTCATCATTGGGTCACCGGAGCCGTCATCACGGTCTCCTTCTTGCACCATCATTGGGTCACCGGAGCCGTCATCACGGTCTCCTTCTTGCACCGGCATTGGGTCACCGGAGCCATCATAATCATAGCCTGCTTCTTCACCCAGTCCTTCCAAACCATGGGTGTCGTTGAGAAAAGAGAAGACGGCATCACTTCCTTGTGCGATTATGTCCCCCAACACCGCTTCTGTAGCTTCGTCTCGGGGGTCCATAGTTTCTACAACTATTTACAACATGACAATTATTATTCAAACATGACAGATGGATATATTAGTGGCAAACGTTGAACTAGCTATAGCTAGCTAATCACAATAAGGAATCATATTAGTGGCCTCGACGCTGCTTCTCTAGGGTTTGAGGTGGCCTCGACAACGCTTCTAGGGTTTGGGGTGGCCTCGAGAGAGTTTGTCGGGTAGGAGCGCGGTGGGAGGGGGTAGGAGACTGACATC
>NW_025231334.1:5835-11570 GCF_018294505.1 Triticum aestivum
TAATGGTCATGGGCCAGGGGCGAGGCGCATTGGTCCCGGTTCGTGCGTGGAACCGGGACCAAAAGGTCCAGACGAACCGGGACCAATGGCCCACGTGGCTGCCCTCTTGAGTGTTCTTGGTGAGAACATAGTTGACAAGGAGCGAACCGGGATTAATGGTATTACGAGGGCCGAACCATAAGACATTAAAGCATTTCAAATGAACTCTGAAAAAGTTGGAAGTTGGCATGGTATCATAATTTCACCCACATAGCATGTGCATGTACAAAATGGACAATGGTGTCATACTCGTCTATTACAAAGTTGGCATGGTATCATCATAATAGTTGTGGGAGAAAATCTTCACTTTTTCTTCGCTTGTGTCATTTTCTTATTGCGCCGTAACCATGGATAATCTTCATCGTTTATCAGGATGCTTGGGTCAGCCTTGACTTTGAAGGGAGGAATTTTATGAAACTTTTCATAATCTTCAGACATGTCTGTCTTGCCCTCCACTCCCACGATGTCCCTTTTTCCTGAAAGAACTATGTGGCGCTTTGGCTCATCGTATGATGTATTCGCTTCCTTATCTTTTCTTTTTCTCGGTCTGGTAGACATGTCCTTCACATAGATAACCTGTGCCACATCATTGGCTAGGACGAACGGTTCGTTAGTGTACCCAAGATTTTTCAGAGCCACTGTTGTCATTTCGTACTGTGGGTCTACCTGTACCCCGCCTCCTGACAGATTGACCCATTTGCACTTAAACAAAGGGACCTTAAAATCATGTCCGTAGTCAAGTTTCCATATGTCCACTATGTAACCATAATATGTGTCCTTTCCCCTCTCGGTTGCTGCATCAAAGCAGACAATGCTGTTTTGGTTGGTGCTCTTTTGATCTTGGGCGATCGTGTAAAATGTATTCCCATTTATCTCGTATCCTTTGTAAGTCAATACAGTCAAAGATGGTCCCCTGGACAACAAGTACAACTCATCACAAACAGTGTTGTCACCTCTGATACGTGTTTCCAACCAACTGTTGAAAGTCCTGATGTGTTCACATGTAATCCAGTCGACGCTCTGCTTCGGGTGTTTCGAGCGCATACTGTTCTTGTGTTCATCGACATACAGGGTCACCAACGTAGAGTTCTATAGAACTGTGTAGTGTCCTTCAGACCAAGAATATCCGTCCCTGCATATTATTGAGTCCAGTCCAAGCGTGCCTTTTCCAGTCAGTCTCCCCTCATACCGCGATTTAAGGAGACCTATCTTCTTAAGGCCTAGAATGAAGTCAACACAAAACCCAATGACATCCTCTGTTTGATGGCCCATGGAGATGCTTCCTTCTAGCCTAGTGCGGTTACGGACATATTTCTTTAGGACTCCCATGAACCTCTCAAAGGGGAACATATTGTGTAGAAATACGGGCCCCAAAATGACAATCTCGTCGACTAGATGAACTAGGACGTGCGTCATGATATTGAAGAAGGATGGTGGGAACACCAGCTTGAAATGGACAAGACAATGCGCCACATCACTCCTTAGCCTTGGTACCATTTCTGGATCGATCACCTTCTGAGAGATTGCATTGAGGAATGCACATAGCTTCACAATGTCTAATCGGACGTTTTCCGGTAGAAGCCCCCTCAATGCAACCGGAAACAGTTGTGTCATAATCACGTGGCAGTCATGAGACTTTTGGTTCTAGAACTTTTTCTCTGGTATATTTATTATTCCCTTTATATTCGATGAGAAGCCAGTCAGGACCTTCACACCGAGCAGGAATTCAAAGAAGATTTCTGTCTCTTCTTTCGTAAGATCATAGCTGGCAGGACCTTCATACTACTTCGGAGGCATGCCGTCTTTTTCGTGCAAACGTTGCAGGTCCTCCCGTTCCTCAGGTGTATCTTTTGTCTTCCCATACACGCCCCAAGAAGCCTAGCAGGTTCACGCAAAGGTTCTTTGTCATGTGCATCACATCGATTGAAGAGCGGACCTCTAGGTCTTTCCAGTAGGGTAGGTCCCAAAATATAGATTTCTTCTTCCACATGGATGCATGTCCCTCAACGTCATTCGGAACAGCTAGTCCGCCGGGACCCTTTCCAAAGATTACGTGTAAATCATTGACCATAGCAAGTACGTGATCACCGGTACGCATGGCGGGCTTCTTCTGGTGATCTGCCTCGCCTTTGAAATGCTCGCTTTTCTTTCGACATTGATGGTTGGTCAGAAGAAATCGACGATGGCCCAGGTACACATTCTTCCTGCATTTGTCCTGGTATATACTTTTAGTGTCATCTAAACAGCGCGTGCATGCGTGGTATCCCTTGTTTGTTTGTCCTGAAAGGTTACTGAAAGCGGGCCAATCGTTGATGGTCACGAACAGCAACGCCTTTAGGTTAAATTCCTCCTGTTTGTGCTCACCCCACGCACGTACACCATTTCCATTCCACAGCTGTAAAAGTTCTTCAACTAATGGCCTTAGGTAAACATCAATGTCATTGCCGGGTTGCTTAGGGCCTTGGATGAGAACTGGCATCATAATGGACTTCCGCTTCATGCACATCCAAGGAGGAAGGTTATACATACATAGAGCCACGGGCCAGGTGCTGTGATTGCCGCTCTGCTCCCTGAAAGGATTAATGCCATCTGCGTTTAAAGCAAACCATATGTTCCTTGGGTCACTTGCAAACTCACCCCAGTACTTTCTCTCAATTTTTCTCCACTGCGACCCGTCAGCAGGTGCTCTCAACTTCCCGTCTTTCTTACGGTCCTCACTGTGCCATCGCATCAACTTGGTATGCTCTCCATTTCTGAACAGACGTTTCAACTATGGTATTATAGGAGCATACCACATCACCTTCGCAGGAAACCTCTTCCTAGGGGGCTCGCCGTCAACATCACCAGGGTCATCTCGTCTGATCTTATACCGCAATGCACCGCATACCGGGCATGCATTCAGATCCTTGTACGCACCGCGGTAGAGGATGCAATCATTAGGGCATGCATGTATCTTCTACACGTCCAATCCGAGAGGGCATACGACCTTCTTTGCTGCGTATGTACTATCGGGCAATTCTTTATCCTTTGGAAGCTTCTTCTTCAATATTTTCAGTAGCTTCTCAAATCCTTTGTCAGGCACAGCATTCTTTGCCTTCCACTGTTGTAGGACAATAGCAAATTTCCCTCAAGTGGATGACCTAAGTTTATCAATCCGTAAGAGGCGTACGATGAAGATGGTCTCTCTCAAACAACCCTGCAACCAAATAACAAAGAGTCTCTTGTGTCCCCAACACACCCAATACAATGGTAAATTGTATAGGTGCACTAGTTCGGCGAAGAGATGGTGATACAAGTGCAATATGGATGGTAGATATAGGTTTTTGTAATCTGAAATAATAAAAACTGCAAGGTAACTAATGGTAAAAGTGAGCACAAGCGGTATTGCAATGATAGGAAACAAGGCCTAGGGTTCATACTTTCACTAGTGCAAGTTCTCTCAGCAATAATAACATGGATAGATCATATAACAAGCCCTTAGCATGCAACAAAGAGTCACTCCAAAGCCACTAATAGCGGAGAACAAACGTAGAGATTATGGTAGGGTACGAAACCACCTCAAAGTTATTCTTTCGGATCGATCTATTAAAGAGTTCGTACTAGAATAACACCTTAAGACACAAATCAACCAAAACCCTAATGTCACCTAGATACTCCATTGTCACCTCAAGTATCCGTGGGAATGATTATACGATATGCATCACACAATCTCAGATTCATCAAACCAACACAAAGTACTTCAAAGAGTGCCCCAAAGTTTCTACAGGAGAGTCAAGAAAACGTGTGCCCACCCCTATGCATAGGTTCATGGGCGGAACCCGCAAGTTGGTCACCAAAACATACATCAAGTGGCACGTGAAATCCCATTGTCACCATAGATAAGCACGGCAAGACATACATCAAGTGTTCTCAAATCAAAGACTCAATCCGATAAAATAACTTCAAAGGGGAAACTCAATTCATCACAAGAGAGTAGAGGGGGAGAAACATCATAAGATCCAACTATAATAGCAAAGCTCGCGATACATCAAGATCGTGCCATAGAGGAAACACGAGAGAGAACACAAGAGAGAGAGAGATCAAACATATAGCTACTGGTACATACCCTCAGCCCCGAGGGTGAACTACTCCCTCCTCGTCATGGAGAGTGCAGGGATGATGAAGATGGCCACCGGTGAGAGATTGCCCCTCCGGCAGGGTGCCGGAACGGACTCCCGAGAAGTTTTTGGTGGCTACAGAGGCTTGCAATGGCGGAACTCCCAATGTATCTTGATATTCGATGTTTTTAGGGTGCGTAGGCTTATATGGGCAAAAGAAGTCGGTTAGGAGGTGCTCGAGGGGCCCACGATATAGGGGGGCGCGCCCAGTAAGGGGGGGCGCCCTCCTATCTCGTGGAGTCCTAAAGGATCTTCTGACTTGAACTCCAAGTCTCCAGGATCATGTTCTTCCCAAAAATAACGCTGCCGAAGGTTTCATTCCGTTTGGACTCCGTTTGATATTCCTTTTCTTCGAAATACTGAAACAGACATAAAACAGCAATATGGGCTGGGCCTCCGGTTAATAGGTTAGTCCCAAAAGTAATATAAAAGTGTATAATAAAGCCCATAATCATTCAAAACAGATAATAAAATAGCATGAATGCTTCATAAATTATAGATACGTTGGAGACATATCAGTGGCGGTTGTCCGTACGATGCAGCCTATTTGATTGCCGTAGCAAGAGCGCGCTTCCTCGGGTGCTTTTGGCTCAAAATTGCCGTCGTCCACCTCCGTGACCACCAGTCTAGTAGTCCTGAGTTTGTTAGGAAGCCGTTGCCTCTTTGCTTTTGGTTCTACACCGGCTCCGCTCCCCGAGGCAGCGCCGGTCTCAGTCTCAGCGCCGGTCTCGATGCCGGTCTGAGCCTCAGCGCCGGTCTCAGTCTCAGCACCGGTCTACATGTCGGTCTCAGTCCCCGATGCCACCGGTGGGCCCAGCAACAACATCGGTTGATCATCGGCAAGGCAAAAAAAAATCTTCTGCCGCCCGGTAGACGTCGTCGCAATCACCAGAACCCTGTCCTTCATCGTTGCTAGCCATGTTTCCTATGATTAAATCTAGTCAATTAATTCTAGACCTAATAAAATGAATAATGACATAAAAAAGGCCTATTGTTTTGTAGGAACATTGACTCCTTCCTGGTGCGGCAAATCCTGGGCACTCGATATGTCCTAGTTTGTAGCACAAGTCATGCCAAAATTCACGGAAAATTTCGGCATGACCTTTGCTAAAAAGTGGACAAATCGAGAACCTGAAATTTGCCGGAACGGAAATGAATCAACATTCCGGCAAAACATATATAGGCCACTCAGCTTCATTGAAACAACAAAGCCACTTGGGCACAATCGAACCACTTCAATGAAAAGATATAACATGACCACTTCAATGAAAAGATATAATCAACAATAAAAGTCTAGGAAGGGATCATCTTTTAAAAAAACCTTGCCTAAATAACCTAGATAATTAACCTAATTAAACTAGTTAACCTGACTAGTTCTCTGTCAAAGCCCTAACTAAATTTTTGCACTAACCTAGATAATTAAACTAATTAAACTAGTTAACCTAACTACTTCTCTGTCAAAGCCCTAACTAAAATTTTGCCCTAACCTAGATAATTAACATAATTAAACTAGCTAACCTATGCATGACAGAGAGAGAG
>NW_025231335.1:0-2175 GCF_018294505.1 Triticum aestivum
CGGTCAATAATATCCTTAGTGAGGACTAAGGAAATATTTCTCGATTATGGAGGTGATAAAAGAGCCCGTCGTAAAGAGTTACATCGATGCAAGCTTTTACACCAATCCAGAGGACTCAAAGTCTCAATCTGGATACATATTAAAAGTGGGAGCAATTAGCTAGAGTAGCTCCGTGCAGATCATTGTCGACATAGAATATTTGCAAAAATACATACGGCTCTAAATGTGACAGACCCGTTGACTAAACTTCTCTCACGAGCAAAACATGATCATACCTTAGTACTCTTTGGGTGTTAATCACATAGCGATGTGAACTAGATTATTGACTCTAGTAAACCCTTCGGGTGTTGGTCACATGATGATGTGAACTATGGGTGTTAATCACATACAGATGTGATTATTGGTGTTAAATCACATGGTGATGTGAACTAGATTATTGACTCTAGTGCAAGTGGGAGACTGAAGGAAATATGCCCTAGAGGCAATAATAAAGTTATTGTCTATTTCCTTATTTCATGATAAATGTTTATTATTCATGCTAGAATTGTATTAACCGGAAACTCAGTACATGTGTGAATACATAGACAAACATAGTGTCACTAGTATGCCTCTACTTGACTAGCTCGTTAATCAAAGATGGTTAAGTTTCCTAACCATAGACATGAGTTGTCATTTGATTAACAGGATCACATCATTAGAGAATGATGTGATTGACTTGACCCATTCCGTTAGCTTAGCACTTGATCATTTAGTATGTTGCTATTGCTTTCTTCATGACTTATACATGTTCCTATGACTATGAGATTATGCAACTCCCGTTTACCGGAGAAACACTTTGTGTGCTACCAAACATCACAACGTAACTGAGTGATTATAAAGATGCTCTATAGGTGTCTCCGAAGGTACTTGTTGAGTTGGCATATTTCAACATTAGGATTTGTCACTCCGATTGTCGGAGAGGTATCTCTGGGCCCTCTTGGTAATGCACATCACTATAAGCCTTGCAAGCAATGTGACTAATGAGGTAGTTGCGGGATGATGCATTACATAACGAGTAAAGAGACTTTCCAGTAACGAGATTGAACTAGGTATTGAGATACCGACGATCGAATCTCGGGCAAGTAACATACCGATGACAAAGGGAACAACATATGTTGTTATGCGGTTTGACCGATAAAGATCTTCGTAGAATATGTGGGAGCCAATATGAGCATCCAGGTTCCGCTATTGGTTATTGACCAGAGACGTGTCTCGGTCATGTCTACATAGTTCTCGAACCCATAGGGTCCCCATGCTTAAAGTTCGGTGACGATCTGTATTATGAGTTTATGTGTTTTGATGTACCGAAGGTAGTTCGGAGTCCCGGATGAGATCGGGGACATGACGAGGAGTCTCCAAATGGTCGAGACATAACGATTGATATATTGGACGACTATATTCGGACATCGAAAAGGTTCTGAGTGATTCGGGTATTTATCGGAGTACCGGAGAGTTACGGGAATTCGCCGGGGAGTATATGGGCCTTATTGGGCCTTAGTGGGAAGGAGAGGCAGCAACCAGGAGGTGGCGCGCGCCCCTGCCAAGCCCAGTCTGAATTGGACAAGGGGTTTGGGGCGCGACCCCCCTCTCCCTTCCTTCTCCACACCCCCTCCTTTCCCCCTGAGGGAGTCCTGGATTAGGGGGTATCCGGACAGCCGGACTATATACATCGTCTGTACAATTGAAGCGTGAAGATACAAGACTCAAGACTTCTGCCCGTGTCCGAATGAGACTCTCCTTTGCGTGGAAAGCAAGCTTGGCGATCCGGATATTATATTTCCTTCCTTGTAACCGACTCCATGTAAACCCTAGCCCTCTCCGGAGTCTATATAAACAGAGAGGATGGTCCTTAGAAGGCCGATCACAATTACAATCATACCATCATAGGCTAGCTTCTAGGGTTTAGCCTCTACGATCTCGTGGTAGATCTACTCTTGTATTACTCATATCTTCAATATTAATTAAGCAGGAGGTAGGGTTTTACCTCCATCGAGAGGGCCCGAACCTGGGTAAACATTGTGTCCCTTGCTTCCTGTTACCATCAGCCTAAGACGCACAGATCGGGACCCCCTACCCGAGATCCGCCGGTTTTGACACCAACATTGGTGCTTTCATTGAGAGTTCCTCTGTGTCGTC
>NW_025231335.1:6386-6848 GCF_018294505.1 Triticum aestivum
GAATAACGGCCTTCGCCCGCTTCAACACATTGCCGCACTATGGCTACCTTACACTCAAGATGCCCAGCCCCCGTGGCGTCATCTCCGTTAGCGGAATCACAGAGCGCTCTTCATGCATAGAGGAACACGCGACGGCCCTGGCGGCCGGACTATAAGCAGCCTCCAATATCAGAAAACATGACTGGTCATTAAGACCATAGACATGGTTAGACGAGTCTGGTAGCCCGGATAAAATTCAATCGAGCACCGTATATGTAATCCCATAGAGGAAACCAGGGGCTATAAATATTTAATACAGCCCCACACTTGGCTCAACCTTATTGGCAGACCAACATCTTACACTTTTACTATCCATCGCATACTTACGTTGTACTCTCCTATGAGTTTTCCTTTTTTCCACAGACAACGTTCGCGCGATTCCCTTCCAGGATACGGCACAACAGAGACAAAGGCGCAGACGTG
>NW_025231335.1:9501-11565 GCF_018294505.1 Triticum aestivum
GTGTTCGACAATAACCTTGGAGTATTCGGACGGAGGAACCCGCCTTGCAATGCCGAAGACAAGACTGCGCGCCGGACTCATCGTCATTGAAGCCTGGTTCAGGGGCTACTGAGGGAGTCCTGGATTAGGGGGTATCCGGACAGCCGGACTATATACATCGTCCGGACTATTGAAGCGTCAAGAAACAAGACTCAAGACTTTGGCTCGTGTCCGGATGGGACTCTCCTTTGCGTGGAAAGCAAGCTTGGCGATCCGGATATTACATTTCCTTCCTTGTAACCGACTCCATGTAAACCCTAGCCCTCTCCGGTGTCTATATAAACTAGAGAGGATGGTCCTTAGAAGGCCGATCACAATTACAATCATACCATCATAGGCTAGCTTCTAGGGTTTAGCATCTATGATCTCGTGGTAGATCTACTCTTGTACTACTCATATCTTCAATATTAATCAAGCAGGAAGTAGGGTTTTACCTCCATCGAGAGGGCCCGAACCTGGGTAAACATTGTGTCCCTTGCTTCCTATTACCATCAACCTAAGACGCACAGATCGGGACCCCCTACCCGAGATCCGCCGGTTTTGACACCGACACCCCCTTCTCCTAGTTGGACTAGGAAAGGAAGAAACCTACTCCTAATAGGAGTAGGAATCCTACTCCCTTGGCGCGCCCCTCCTAGGGCCGGCCTCCTCCTCCCTCCCTCCTTTATATACGGGGGCAGGGGGCACCCCACAGACACAACAATTGATCTCTTGATCTCTTAGCCATGTGCGGTGCCCCCATCCACCATATTCCATGTCAATCATATCATAGCGGTGCTTAGGCAAAGCCCTACGTCGGTAGCAACATCATCACCATCACCAAGCCGTCGTGCTAACGAAACTCTCCCTCAAAGCTCGGCTGGATTGGAGTTCGAGGGATGTCATCGAGCTGAACGTGTGCTGAACTTGGAGGTGCCGTACATTCGGTACTTGGATCGGTCGGATCGTGAAGACGTACGACTACATCAACCGCATTGTGCTAACGCTTCTGATTTCGGTCTACGAGGGTACGTGGACAACACTCTCCCCTCTCATTGCTATGCATCACCATGATCTTGAGTGTGTGTAGGATATTTTTTGAAATTACTACGTTCCCCAATAGGCACGTCACCGGCGATGGAACAACCTAAGGACAAACACCTAAAAACCAGCCTCCTAGTCAGACATAGGCACCGGGCCACACAGATCCGCACAGGGGCAACAACCACATGAATCCCTGCCCAGATCCCTAGATCTGCGTAGTTCGAAGAAGCCAGATCTTCGCCAAGGCCCTGGATCCACTTGCACGCATATACTTAAACTAATGTTGCATGTAAGTTAGCCGTATTTTCTCAAGAAAAAGTAACTTAGAAGATTAGCTTGAAGGTGCATGTCATGTAACCCGACAACTACCTATGGTCATCTTTAAGTACATCCTCAAAATCCCCATTTCACTTCTCGGGGAATTTTGGACAAATTTTTGCACCTGACCAGGCCCAGTGGGCATGAGGTGAGACGAAAACATACCGAAAAAGAAGATTCTCGAAAAGAATCAAACATGTGACCTCGTGCTTCTAAACCTCGTGTGCTAGCCACTACAAGAGAGGACAGTTGGTGGATTTTGTGAAGCGTGAAACTATTTAACGACATACTGTAGCAGGGAGATTTGATAACTTTTTAGAATTATTTAAAACATTTTCTTGAAAAAAAATATTTTTTTAAAATACCAAATATTTTTAAAATCCCAACATTTCTTAAAAATAGGAGTACATTTTTTAAAATTTTGAACATTTTGAAAAACGAATAACTTTTTGAAAATGCGAACATTTTCTGGAACATCATCGAGTAGTCGTACTAAGTTGTAACAAACTTCGTTTGAGCGGGATACAATGCCCTATCACTTTTTTGCATAAATTTTATCTCTTCCGTAATTGTATATCACAAAGTCTTTTTTCTTTTTACCTTGAGAAATCTCCTTATCGACCTAGCCGGGGTTTCTGTAGCTTGGGTTTTACTATGTATATGACCCTTTTAGGGGACCGGCTT
>NW_025231336.1:0-3955 GCF_018294505.1 Triticum aestivum
AAGGCACGAAGAGGCACGGTAGCCTACCAACTAGACCTACCCAAGGAGCTGTCAGACGTCCATGACGTGTTCCACGTCTCACAGTTAAGAAAATGTGTGAGCAACCCAGAAAAACATGTACCTCATGAGGACATTGATATGCAACCAGATCTCACCTACAGAGAAAGGCCAGTAAAGATTTTAGAAGAGTCTGAACGGAGGACCCATCAGAAAACGACAAAGTTTTTCAGGGTTCAGTGGAGCAACCACACTGAGGATGAAGCTACATGGGAAAGGGAAGATTTCCTTCGGGCAGAACATCCATATCTATTTGAGGATCAGCAGAAATCTCGAGGACGAGATTTTTCCTAAGGGGGTAGGTGTTGTGACACCCAAGTTTTTATTTGGATTTTTCAAATGATTTTATTTGACTTGAGGGGAGTGATTTAAATTTTTCTTCAAGAGAACTCTCACTCTCAAATATTTTTCTTTATGGAAAAAGTTTTATTTGGATTCAACCAAGATCTGTCTTTGGTCTTGGAGGTTCTTGCTTTCCACTTGGACTCAAGACAAAATATTTTCACTTGGGAAATGACTTTTGAAAATCTCCTTGAAATTTGCACTATGGCTTTTGGAAAATCCTTTGCCACTTTCAACAATTCCTTCTTGCCATGGCCTTAGTGCAAATCCCCTCTCCTAACCCTTTCCTCACCTTTGGATCATGATTTGCATCAAATCCAGCAAGTTGAACCTCCCCATGTGATTATTTCCATTTATATTCTATTCAAATAAATTTCTGCCTTCTTTCCTAGCACTTGGAGATTTGCAAAGGAACTCCACTTTCTGTCTTGATTTTTGCCCCCAAACCTTTTTCCCCTCCTAGTCCTTTGAACCCTCAACCAAGAACCATGAAGATCCACTGGTCTTCAGTTCAAAATTTTCAAACTACACCTGCTGCAAGTTTGGACCAGATTTGTCAAATTTGGTGAAATTCATTCAAAACCTTCTCCAAAAATTCCAAGTAAAATCAGGCAGCCTCTGGGTGCATTGAGTGGTCACCTCACCAAGTTACAGCTCCAGAAAATTTATCTCATTGCAAAATCTTTCTGTCGAACACCTGCAATGCACTGTCTGTATCAAGTTCAGAAAAATTCAGAGATTCAGTCAGTGGCTTGCTGTCGTTTTCTTCAGAGAAGGACGTCGATCTTGCGAGTACCACTGCGTCGCCTTGCTCCTCGTCCCCGCCCTCTTGTTCCTGCACCGCACGAATGCCTGGCGCCTTGCGGGCGTCGGCGACGAGCAGCAGAAGGTGCGCCGCCCCGTGACCGACGCCGGCGGCGGCTTTGCGGACGCCAGCGGGAGACACGGCGCCGACGACGCCACCCAGCGCCGCCCAAACCACCGGAGCTCGCCGCGTGGCCTTCCACTCCCCCGAACGCGCTGCCGCTCTTGTCGTGAACCGCAGGGCGCGGAGCGCGCTCTCTGCCGCCGTTGAGCCTGTGCGGTCACCTCACCGTGGACCGACGCCATTACGCCAAGACCGACCCCGTTTAGCTGTGAAACGACTCCAGTAACCTCCACTGATGCTGCCTGGCCACTCAAACCTCCTGCCAATCCACTGCTCCGCCGTAATCGCTCGCCGGAGATTCTCCGTTCACGGCCACCCCGTCGATCTGCCTATAAATAGAGGCCCCGAACTTCAACTCGAGCACCCACCACCCCTGCACTCCCCCTAGAGCAAGCCTAGCCACTGGTAGAGCCCCGAGGAGGTCTCCTTCCTCGACTCCGGCCGCCGCGACCCGCCACGGGATCCAGCCCGATTCGCCCCCGTGTGCGCTCCTCCGCCTCCATTCTCTTGCCAGTAGCTTCACCTTGCATCCCTCGTTCTGACCCGCGCCTCAATTCGTAGTTTGCAGCCCTCCACCGGAGTTCCCCATCCTCACCCGAGCCGCCGTCCGCCGGAGATAGTGTCGCCGTCGATGTGGTGCTCCCCGTTGGACGAGTCCACCACCCACCGACGCGGAAGAAGACGCTGAAGCTCTTGGTACCCTCCGTTTCTCCTAACTCGCCGTGGTTCGACGCCGGCGTCCACCGCAGTCTTCGGGCGCCGACGAGCTTTTTAAACCTGACAGGTGGACCCCGCCTGTCAGCCTCTATTCTACTCTCCTTCGAACCGTTTTCTGTTGGCGCCTTCGGGCAAATACGTTTTCTCCTTTGCGCTTGCGCATTCCCAACCGAAGCGTTTTCTGTTTTCTCAGTTAAAACCCTGGAACTTTTCTGTTTCATTGCAGATAAGTCCCTGAACAGAAACCTTTATAACTCTTTAATAAAAAGGTATTTTTGAGTGATTCTTTTTCTGACAATCTTCAAATTTTGTCTAGTTTTTTATGGGATTTATTTGAAAAATATTTGGAAAAATTTCTGTGCATGTGTTGGTTTTCACGTTAGTACCCGTTTCGTGATTGCCGTAGGTTCCGGAAGAGGTGAAGGAGCCGCGAACTTCGCCGAGCTAGACTCCGACTTCTCCGAACCAGGCAAGCATGTTTTGAACATTTGATATGACAGGTGTTTTACATGTTCACGTGAGAGTTTGTGCGTGGCATATGAGTGTCGGTAAATACCTCGTTGCTTGTAAGGCAACGACCCGGTTGTTCCAAAGTCGCGATGATCTCTGATGAGAGATGGCCTAATCATGTGGTGACATGAAGGGCAGCAAGGTGGTACTGTTGTAGCATACCAGCCTTGCGTCATCCGACTTTCTCCGAAGTTAACATGGTTGGAGCCACGTTATCGTTCTTTTCCCGCATGTTCCAAAGTTGCGATGATCTCTGATGAGAGATGGCCAAATCATGTGGTGACATGAAGGGCAGCAAGGTTGTACTGTTGTAGCACACCAGCCTTGCATCATCCAACTTCCTCCGACGTTAACGTGGTTGGAGCCACGTTACCATTCTTTCCCCTTTCCGTGCTACCACATGTCTCATTGCCAGGATGCGGTTTAGTAAGTTGGTAACCTCTTTCCATGTACACACCAAACAGAGAGGCCGGGATGATGGTACCTTGGCCCAGGATTAAAGCCAGTCATCCGGTCAGGGGGCATGGGTGTGTCCGGTTGGGACCGAGAGGGGGGGCACCCCCTTAGAGCGCGCGTATAGAAATTTGATCCCATGCTACGCGAGGTTGTAGCCTCCCCGTCTCAAGGTTTTTCTTGAATGTTGCCGAGGGTGATCCCTGGCTTCGGATGGTTGAATTGGGTGTGTACTGGTTAGACGTGTTTCTTCCAAAACACCGTAGACGGAACTAGTCCCCGTGACTACTGAAATTCGTTGGCTGTGGTTAAGTACAAACTCTGCAGAGTCAATTCTTTCCAAATCATCGTATCCATGATCAAGTACTGAAAACATTATATCCTTATCTATCCGCGTGGAGAACTTGTTCCCGGTGAGCAAGCTCAAGTGGTAAATCCAGATTTATTGTCATTCCTGTGGATGGACTAACCTTATAATTATCTCATACTTGTGATAATTTATGTTCCCGAACTATTGTATTATTGAGCTGTATCACAAGCCCTTTATGTGACGTGGCGCAGACGTCCGACTGTGGCGTGTTCTTGTTTCTTACTTTAAATATAAGCCCTTTATGTGATGTCGCCCAGACGTCCGATTGTGGCATGCACTGTCTTTATTTCCTGTTATAAGCCCTTTATGTGGTGTCGCCTCGACGCCCGACTGTGGCATTATTATTCCGCATTTTTCCGCTCGAGGAGTCTTTCAGACACTCGTTTGGCACCTGTATTATTATTCCGCATTTTCCGCTCGAGGAGTCTTTCAGACACTCATTTGGCACCTGTATTATTATTCCGCATTTTCCGCTCGAGGAGTCTTTCAGACACTCGTTTGGCACCTGTATTATTATTCCGCATTTTTCGCTCGAGGAGTCTTTCAGACACTCATTGGCACCTGTATTATTATTCCGC
>NW_025231336.1:4146-6609 GCF_018294505.1 Triticum aestivum
GAGGAGTCTTTCAGACACTCGTTTGGCACCTGTATTATTATTCCGCATTTTCCGCTCGAGGAGTCTTTCAGACACTCGTTTGGCACCAGTATTACTATTCTGCAGTTTCCGCTCGAGGCGTCATTCAGACCCTCGCTTGGCACCCAGTATTTATTATCTCTATGTCTGAACGCACGGGTTTACTTGTTCATATGCTTCATGTTTGCATTTGTTATGTCTTATGTCCGAACTGTCTTGCGAGTACTTTCATAGTACTCACCTAGCTTGTTGATTTGGCCAGATGTTGACGAAGGCGATCTCTTGGATGAAGAGTTTGATAGCGCGTTAGACGCCTAGAGGAGTCCCAGTCAGTCCTGCGCGATCCCGGATTTTGGTCACTTGTTTTGTATACGCTTCCGCCACCCGCAATAAGTCTTCTCGAGCCTCACTCCGACGCTCGATGAGCTGTAGTCTTGTGGAATCATATCACTCGCTTCGCGGTGATATTTCCACCACCGTTATTATCGTGAGTTAGTAGTTTGCCACCCTATCCGCCGTCTTGTTTTAGCGGCGTGCATGTAATAAATTGTTGGGCAGTCTCTGCTCAACCTTGTATTATATTTAGTACTCCTGGTATTTTTCTTCTGTGACCAAGATATTGTCTACCAGTGAGAAGGAATTCTCCCTCGCTGGTCCGTAAAAGGGATTGGTCTCTCAATAATTATTTTATTGAAAAACCGGTCGTGACATAGACTCGGGGTTCTTGCTCCTTAATTCATGTCCATGATCCCATAGCCTACTGAACTGCTCTTCCTCATCACCATGGACCTCATTAAGTGCTTGCTTTCTAGCCCTAGTTAGCTTCCATCTATTATGAGTAATATTGAATTCCTTAGTTATTTTCCTCAAAAAGTTCCAAGTGACATCTTCTGGTCATCTCTGAACTCATCCATGAAAAACATGCACATGAATTTAGTTGTCAAATCCTTTAACTTCCATTTCTTCCGGCACATATGCTCCCCATAGTAGGCGTTGATGACAAATCCTCCAGTCATGTTGTCATTGCCATCCTAAAGCAGCCATGGGCAACCTCTCTGACAAGCTGCCTCTAATCTTATCTTGTCATTTCATCTTCTTGATTTGTACTCTATTCCTTATTGAATATGCAGTAAGATCTTTCCTCAGCTCAACCACATCAGCAAATACCATCCATACTTCAAATAGAGGGGATTTCATGTCCACCCTGGAATTGAAAGCTTTGAACTTGTACTTAAGTTGCTCTTTTTCTTTAATGGAGAGGTTCAGATCTTCATCTTCAAGTACATAGTCAGGCTCCACCTATTCCTCCTCTTGCTTAGCTTCTTCATCAACATCAAAGTCAACGTTGTCTTCATAAAGATCATCATCTCCATCATCTATGTCATAATCACTGTCACTGAAATCTGAGTCTGAAAGCACTACACCCCCAGACTTGAAATTAGGCTCTGCGCCATCAGTTAGCAAGGTCTCTACTTTTGTTTCATTAGTCAGCAAGTTCTCTGCTTCCATTTCATCTGTTGCAACCACTGAAATTGGATCTTCAACATTGACTGAAATGAGGCTATGAGAAGATGCTACACTGGCTGCAACAACATTTGAGTTGGCCATTCTGACAGGACTCTGAAGTGATAGCATTGTACATATCAAATCTTCCCTGAAATTAGTGATGAAATTTGAATGGTCAACCATGATGCAAGCACCTTATGCTGAGCACTAGCTCTGGTCATTTGTCACACATCCTCATCACTTCCAATTCTCACCATCACATCTGAAATTGTTTTCTCAGGTCTGCACCAATAAATGATGTGCTCATTGACAGGATATCCCAACCATATTAGGTGCTCTTCAATGGCTGCATATGAGAATGTGCCAGTATCAACATAGTCAAGCACCTCCACAGAAGGATTAAAGTACTCCATATTATTTCTTTCTCCACAGAAAAGTCCACCAAGCTCCAGTTCTAGTCTAAATAAAGGAGCATCCACACTTTGTCCCATTGCTGCATCACAAACTGCAGCCACAAAGTGCAGAATGTATGCACAAGCATCAACACAACTCAAAAAACACTAGTTAACTGGTTTTTTAACAATGAACTGCACAAACAGAGTTAACCGAATAAATTCAGTTAACTGCACCTTGAAGTTAACTGAATAAATTTAGTAAAGTACTCATGTAGTGGCATTACTAAACTACTTATTCAGTAGTATTGCGCAAATGATGTGAAGCTATGCCCCACATTGCCTGGTTGAACTACAAAATTCAGATTTTTAGCACTACATTGCCTGGTGAATCTGAATCCTAGAACAAAACCCTAAGACAAATTGCACACGCATTGCCAAGCTATTTGCACATACTGCGCAAAACCCTACCTTCTGGCCGAAATAACATGCAACATAAGAACCCTAGCTTCTGGCCGAAATCCCCAACCTCACAGCCCAAAACCCT
>NW_025231336.1:6619-11564 GCF_018294505.1 Triticum aestivum
ACGTCGCGGGAAGCACTATAGCCACAACCTTCCACCATACAGACCTGAATCGCTCTCCAAACAGACCGGTCCGTCGGTGGTGCGGACAACACTGGAGGAGGAGGAATGTAGCGGAGGAACAAAGCAGAGGAGGACGACGCACCAAAATCGGAGGGAAGACACCGTGCGGGCGAACTTGGTGAGCGGAAGGAGGCGGCTGCAGACCGGCGGTGAGCTCCGGTGACGTCGCCATGGATGCTGACGTAAGGTAGCAGCCAATGAGAGCGGACGGCGACACCCAGACAAAGGAGAAGTGGACGACCGAGCGAATGATTGAGGGAGACAAAATCAATTCAAGTGGTATATGCTTCGACGGCCACGAGGTGTTCGACAAGACCAAGGAGGAGCTGTTCGACATGGTCATTGACCTCAATAGCAACTACAACGTTCCCCACAGCATGAAACGGAAGCACTTGCTCCTCTCGCAGCGCCTCTCCTCACAAATCCAGCCTAGACCATACGACCCAGCCTGGTAACAACTACTCCCTACTTACTGCTGCTGCACTATCTATCTACTTATTATTTATTTGGATTTACACATATTCATACTATGTATTGTTTGCTTTTAGATTTGTCTCTAATAGATTTATACATTACATATATCTGGCCTGGCCTGGTCTTTGAGAACTCATCTCATCTGTATTGTGTTGTTGTACCGTAGGCGTTTCTGTCGACGCACCGAAAGACGCAATACTTTCTACAAGTTTGTGGGGGTGACTACTTGTGACCTTGTCGGCTCAGCCGGCCTCTTCTTGCTCCTACACGGACCTCATCATCGACCAAAGAAGTGGGTTGTCGACTGGTGGGACAAGCTAACCAGCTAGAATCCATCCATCCATGCCCTGCTTCAACAACATATACTAGCTAGAATGCCAACAAGACTAGCTTCCTTGTCATGAGGTTTATGTTAATTAGCTTTGCTTGGCCACCAATTAAGTGCTATTATATGTTTTTTGTCCAACGATTTGTACTCGTATTTATACCAGAGCTATGCTAGGTGTGCAACTGCTTTACTACTCAACAAATGTTGCCTCTTCCAATGACGAGCCATACGACTCTTTCGAATTCTGTAAACATCAAGTATGAAGTCAGTGTATCAGAACTTCCTCATCGGAACACCAGCTGCTGGTTTGCCTAGCTGAAATTGCGTAAGGGCCATCAGTCTCTTGTTCTACTTTACCATGTGGGCAAAAGAAAAATGTTCTACACTCACATAACAGATAGTTTTACTCTGAAGCTACACACTAAAGAGTGTCTAGTATTCCCTCTGTAAAGAAATATAAGAGCATTTAAATCACTAAAGTAGCTAGTGATCTAAACACTCTTATATTTCCTTTCTGAGGGAGTACATTGCAATGCGGTACATCTAGCTCTATGCTCATTCCACCTGGGAAACACTGTAAAAGATCCAATGAAATCAGACACCCTCCCCAAATTTTGTCTCGGATATGGACTGATTATGAACCTGCACAAGCATGTTTTGAGAGCACAAAACAGAAGCAAGGTAAACAAGCAAATCCGTGAATATTATTCCATTATTGCACATTTAAATCTGTACAAAACCCTGACGAGCCCTTGGCGGCTGGTGGAGAAGTTCCGGGCGTACTTCGACACTTGAGGAAGGTCGTGCGTATGATGATGAGAATAAAAGGATTTCTAGTAATTTCGATATAGTAACATAATGTTGGATCCAGTCCTTTTGAATTGTCAGTTTGTCCATCATGATTCTTGGGAAGAGACATTGGCAATAATTCACCTTGGACAATTTATTTATGAAAAAATTGTATGTCTATTTAAATCGCACATAAAAAAAATCTCACCACCTTGGTCTGCTGGCTGCAACACACACACATCAACATTGGTATTCCCTCCTCCCATAATATAAAATCCTAGCTTGCAAAACGATCTTATATTAGAGACAGAGGGAGTTCGTTCCTCCACTGGCTATCAATTATCGCAACTGAACTTGAACTTGAACGACCAGGGCTTTCCTACATAAAGTTGTGCTTAAATTTCAGTACCAACCAACTGAAGTGAAGTGAAATGAACATGCATGGTGTGAATCAACCAATCGACAACATGGCTGGACGTCCACAACCAGCCGCGTGCAAAAAACAAGTGCAAATTGGTGACATGGAACTTGGCCAGCCGGAGATGATGGCCTCTAGCTAGAGCAGATAAATGTCGATAAAGGGTTTCCTCCACTTTATATTATAAAGCAACTATCCACAGATGAGAACCAGTTTGCTGGGGCTGCAGCACAAACAAGCCTAAAAAACGAGAGAAAGAAAGAGAAACAAATGTTGACACCGACAGATCAACGAAGTGAGGACGGCCGATACCCGTTGCATCGTCCGGAGAAGTTCTACCGCACTCCTAGCACTCCAAAGCCTCGCGTACCAAGCAACACCTTCGGGAAGGAATGCGACGACGACGCCGCTGCTGCCCGGACAAGTCCTAGGGTTTCCCCTGGTATGCGGATGGTAGCAGGGAAGGGGTATCACCGACGCCCCTCAGGAAGGTTCGGCGGAGCCCGCGGGCGTAGCCGCACCGCTAGGGATTTCTCCCGCCCCGAAACAACCACCGCCACCCCGGACGATTGGAAATGCACCACCCAAGATGCCGCCCACCAGCCTGTGCCACCACGGTCACCGAACCAACTTCGCCGTCTCACTGAGGCCACCAACATGAGACATCGAGGGAGAACGAGGAGACAACAGGCTTGGAGACAACCGCAACAAAGCCGACAGGAGGGGACAACGTCCACCGCCGCCCCGAGCCAACTGGACGCAGCGACAGGGACTTACCAGGCCTCCACAGGCCCGGCCGGATCCCAAAGGGTCCGGACAGTCCCTGCTGCCACGCTGCAGCACGCTGACCGCCGGAGCCGTCACCACCCGCAGCCACTAACGCCTCGCCGCCACACTAGGGAGACGCGCCCTGAACCGCCGGCCCACCCCCGCCCAAATGGGGCCCGAAAGGGCCCAGATCTGGGACAAGCAGGCTTTGCCAGCCAGCAGCACACCACGTCGCCCTGCAGCCAACGACCACGCTGCCGTGTCAAGGGCGCTCGAGGCCCACGGGAACCCTGCCGCCGAACAACACCGCAGCCAGTCGAGGAGCGCCGCCACCATCAGGGACCCCCCGCGCCCCCCTACACGCGCGGGAAGGAACGGCCTGCCGCCGCCAGTGTCGCGCGGGCAGGGACCGGTAGACCACGCCGGCGGCGGCAGGGGAGAAGGACGGGGAGGGGGCTGGAGGAGAAGGGGATCGGGGGTTTGTCCATCTCCCGCGGGGTAGGGGCGAGCGAGTGAATGGAGCCTTCGTGTTCCGCCTCTCCCACCGCTCGAGCAAATAAATAGAGCAATGAACATTGCTTACAAATTATGATCTCATTCGTGAAACATTGTGAACAGTTAAATCACGCGAGCCTGCAGTGCACCTCCCTGTTTAGTTAAAAAAATCTTCACGAGACGACAGTGATAAATATTGCAACTCAAAATCAGAGGGCAAATGAAGCGGAGATGACTGTGAGGCTAGGGCGGCGGCGGCGGTAGAGGCAGCAAAATGATGAAGGCAATGTCAAACGACATCGGGTAAGAAGAGGCGTTCCTTTCTAAAATCCATGCCGCAAGGCAGTTCCTTTCTAAAATCCATGCCGCAAGGCAGTTCCTTTCTGGATGGGTGAAGCACATGAGTGGTACGTATAAGAAAGAAAATGAATGACTTGCTGTCATTATTGATGACCTCGATAAAATCACAGAGACTCACACTTTGCCTCAACAAGAGATTGCGATGAAAAATCAAGCCAGTGAGAAAATTGTGCATCTGTTGAGAGAGGACGAAATCAAATGGTACCGAAGATCCAAAGCCAATTTCATCCTGGTGGGAGATAACAATACACATTACTTCCAAATGCTCGCTAACGAGCGACATATGAAGAAGTGTATTTTAGCCTCCAACTGGAAGAGGGACAAATCTAGGGCCAAGAAGAGTTAAAGCGATATATAACGAGATACTACAAGTCTCTGTTTGGGGCTTCGAAGGCAAGGAATTTTACCCTCGATGAAGATCGAACGGATAACATCCCTTAAGTCACACGGAAGAAAATGGCATACTCACGGCACCTTCCTCCGAAGAGGAGATCAAAGCTGCGGTGTTCCAAATGGAACATAACAAAGCTCCAGGTCCTAATGGTTTCCCCGTAGATTTCTATCAAAACTTCTAGGACATTACCAAGTCCGACCTTATTGAGTTGTTCGACTTTTTTCACGCATGCCAACTTGACCTATCCAGGATAAATTTTGGTCAGATAATTTTGTTGCCTAAAATTAAGGAGGCCTAATTTTGGTGAGATAATTTTCAACACAAGCACTGAAGGAGGGTGTACTCCATCACTACATTCTTTGAAGCCAGCGCCGAGATATCCACACACAGCACACAAGTCCGGAAGACACTCATACCTGACAATGAACACCTCCTGCTTCTTCCCCTTAACAAGAGTAACAACATTTTTGAGCGACTTGTTGACATTAATCTTAACTCGCACCCTGAAAAGGTTGCCCTCGAAGTCGTGGAATTTTGGCTCAGCATAAACATATTCCCCAACCTTTGCTGCCAAGGATTTCAGTAGCGGATAGTATCCATTTGGGAGGTCGTGGATTTGTATCCATATCTCAAGAGTATCTTAGGGCAAAGGAAGATGGTCTGGTGAAGCCATCATAAGGTGCCAACATGACAGTGTTGCCGCGTAAAATCCAAGGCCCCTCCTCCATCACTCTCTCCAAATCCCAAAGACAGGAGAACTGCAACGTGTACAAGTTATCCGCCGAATCTTCACCTCCTTGTCCAGGTCCCACGCGACCCTCATGTTCTTAAGGAACCAAAAATGGCAATAGTTTTTTTT
>NW_025231337.1:0-4259 GCF_018294505.1 Triticum aestivum
AACACGTGCTTGCCGTACTTACGAATAGGCCTGGTGAAGGTGCCTCCAGATTGGGCGTAGCCGGGGAGAACATCATCAAGAACCTTCTTGACATTTGTGTAGTCTACGTTCGACTGACGGTCCGGGTCGAAATACGTGGCCATGGAATATTTGGGGCTTAGGAGGATGAGCGTGCAACGTGTGTCACTGCAGAAAACACGGAATGTTAAAAGAAAAACGATCGAAAAGTAAGAATTCATATGTTACGGGCCGGTTGAGGGGAGGACTTACTCGGGAAAGTAAGGCACGAGGAAGTTATCCTTATCTTGGTTTGCCAGAATGACGCCTTCGAGGTAAGAACTCGCGACTTGCCGGTCCCCAGCGCTGCCCAAGATCTTGGCACGCATGTAGAAGGGGTCGACTATCACGATGTCCGGGGTCTTGTCGCGAATGATCCGCATCTCCATACTCAGCGAAAATAGCCGAGCGAAGGTGTAGTGCAGCAGATGAAGGTTAAACATAGCAAAGATGTCATCAAACCGCAGGACGATCGTACCCCCGATGTCACCATCCACAAAGCCCTTGCCCTCTGGCACCTTGGCCACGAAAACCGGGTATGCCACATCCTTCTCTCTGAGACGCCGCTTCTCCAAAGAAAGAACACTGTCGTGCAGACTCCGCATAGCACCGGTTGCAGCATTGAGCATATTTGGTGGTAGCATCGCCCTACCCGCCACATGCACCCTCCTCGAGATATCCTGCGGTGAAGGTGGCCCGTCCTCAGCATGGATCGTACTCGGTGCCGGCTGGCTAGCACCCTTCTTAGTCTTTCTTTTGCGTGCCTTCTTCTTCTCCTGTAATGGGACCGAGTTCTGCTCACAGACCGCCTTCTTGAGTGTGTTGGGGCTGATAATATTTCGCACCTCGCCTATCTGAGGCTCGGTGAAGTCGGCAGCTGGAGGCGTCTCCTGAGAGCTGAACGCCAGACGGCGCCTGTTGCAACTTGGCTTCTCCGCGGTACGAGCTAGATCGCACACGTCTTTTGTTGGGTTTGGTTCTTGAGAAGGAGGCCCCATGAAGTCGCCATCGTACCCATGCTCGGCAAAGTACTGATCGACGTTGCCAAATGTATCATCATCGTCGTCGTCGTCGTTCTGATCCTGTGCCATATGCATGTTTGGATCCAGTGGCATAGGGATGTCCGGCACCGTTACGGCGGTCTTGCCATGGGGCCGACTTGGCGCCGGCATGACTGGCGGTGTTGTCTTTGGGGTGGTGTCCCCCGCCCCCAAACGAATCTGGCTCTTCGGCCAAAGCAGGGGCCAGCTCAGGCAGGCGCTGAGGGTCATCACGTCATCATCGTCGGCCCCGACGGGTCGAATCGGAGGTAACAAGTCGTCGCAGCCTGGCAGCACCCGAACCAGTTGAACCCTAAACAAGTTGGGTGGCATCTGGGTACCGTGGAACAAGGGGTTGCCCGGTTGAACGATTTTGCCCTTGGCGACATCGACCAACTCGTAGTTCACGAAGTGGAGGAGAGTGCACGGAACGTCGGCGGCGCCCTGCGAAAACATGTAGGGCGTCAGGGATGCCCAGTCAAAGGCAAGGAGATGAAGTCCTCGGCCGAGAGAGGCTTAATTAGTTACCGTGATGATGACGTCGAGCTCGGCTAATGTCGAGGCACCGCCAACGGCGGGCGTGCAGTTGACGAAGCGGCCGCTTGCTGAAGAGGTGCCGGCCGGCGTACACCCAGGTGCATTAAGCTCCCGTGCCGGCGTCGGAGACACCAATGCCGCCTCCGCCGGAGGCACCAATGGCCCCGCCATCGCATTATGCGAGTTGCTGGCCGTGAAGCTAGGAATCGGGGGCGGCCCCTGTTGGCCGCCCGCAATCCACGCACTCAACCCCGAGATCAAGGTAGGCACAAGGGCGGTGATCGTCGCTTCGAGTCGTTGTTCCACTTGCTCTTGGACAATCTCCGGAATCCGCGCCACCTGTGCCTTGAGTTCTTGAACCTCTCGCGCCTGGCTTTCCAAGCTGGTCTTTTTCTCCTTCCGCACACCAGCGGTATAGTATGACCCCCATTTTGTCAACAAGCCTTTGCCGGCCACACGACCAGCTGACGTCGGCTTACTGAGCTTATCCTTGTTCTTCATTATATTCAACCCCCTATTTAGAGTGGTGTCCCAAGGGTTGCTCTGAGTCGACCCCGCGCTACTGCTTTCAGTCGCCTGCGGAAGGAATGTGAACCATTTAGAAATTCGGCTTCATTAATTAGAATGCAACCATATGGAGCTAATTACGCGGGGGTGTATTCCTTACCAGAACAAGCTCAAGCCGCCTGGTCTTCGGATCCGTGGTAAGCTCCTTTGTTTTCGGGTCCTTCTTGTACCGGGCCCTGACAAAGTTCCTGGTCTGCTTGTCACCGTATTTATCGAAGAGGGGCGGTAGGCCTTGCTCGGCACGGTCCGCCTCCTCCTTGTCCCATATAGGCTCCGCCACTCTGTAACCACCGGGACCGAGTGTGTGTTCCCCTATGTTCAGCTCCCGCATTTGTTTCCCCCACTCACTTGATTGGGAGCTTGCGGTGCTCGAGCAATTGATCTTGAAGTCGTTGTAGTCATCTTCGGTGATCGAAGGATTTTTCTCCTTGATCTTCTCATAACTCTCACCTTTCTCGATCATTCTCTTCACATTGCTTTTCCAAGTAGACAGGGCCTTGCTCATCTTCGTGAGGGCAGCATTGTTCACTTTATTCCCTTTGAGGCTTGTGTTTTCGAATTCAGCGGGGAACTTGTATCGTTCGTGCAGCTTCGTGAAGAGGAGGTGGCGCAAATTCCCCCGGTCAGGATGCCTCAGGTTCTCGGTGTTGATCGAGACGGTGCTCCGGACAATGCACCCGAGCTGAAGCGAGTACCCCTTGACTATTCGTTCGGGCGCCATTGGATTCCCGTTGGAGTCCACTTCAGTAACTTCCTCCTTGAGGGTGCGGAGCACGATTGGGCGCCGGTCCTTCCGTTGCCTCTTCGGCTGGCTGCTATCTGTGCGTGCGCCGCCATCATCAGTGGTGGCATCCTCGGCGGCACCATCAGTGGTGGCATCAGTGTGGTCATCCTCGGCGGCACCATCCGTGGTCTCAGGATCGGTGGGGAAGGCGGCGGCCTCATACAAGTGAGGTTGTTCCTCCATCTCCTGGGACAGCTCCCAGAATGCCTTGCCGCCCGAACCCCCGGCCTCATCGTTGTGGGCCATGTTTCTCTCTAAATAGAAACAAAGTTTGGTCAAAAAGTTGGTTATTGTCAAGGAACAAGATCATGGTCTCATCATTTAGGGTTTGTCGACACCGAGGCATCCTAAAATCTATGCTTTTATCATTGAGGGTTTTTCGACGCCAAGGCACCCTAAAAGCCTAACTTTTCATCATTTCGGTTTTTATCGACACCGAGGCACCCTAAAACCCATGCATTAGTCACAAGTACGCCGGGGCACTTGATCCTACTTAATTAACTACTAAGATACCCCGGCCCATGCATTAGTCACAAGTACCCCATATGTCCTATTTTTAGCAAAGTCATGCTAAAATTCACGGAAAATTTCAGCATGACCTTTGCTGAAAATAGGACATATGGAGTACCCGAATTTGCCGGAACGGAAGTTAATCGACATTCCGGCAAACTCAAGGGCCTCTCGGGGTACCTGCAAAATAATCACGACACGATGGTCGGAGACAAAACCCAGCAAACTAGCAAAATCATCACAAATTGTTTTCTGTTAAAGATGATCATCATCTTTACAAGTCTTTCTCAATGTGATCACAAGTAATTCAGAGGCATCACAAGTAATTCGGAGCATCACAAGGCATTAGTAGTTCAGTACATGAACAAGTTTTACAAACCCATATAAGAACAAGTGAATTCTAGTCCCATTGACACTCCTGGTTTTCTACAAACACCAAGTACTAGGGCACACAAAAGTTCTGAAATTTGTGTGCCTAACTGAATTAACTGAGCTGATTGACAGTAGTTTTGTTCACTGTTATGTTGGCCTAACTGGATGTTGGCTATCTTTTATAGTGTCTCTGTTACATGCCAGTTTGGTCATTGCTAACTCTTGATGTAACTGATATTTTGATTCCTGAACCCCCGATATGCTGTTGTGGTTAATCCTAAGAGAAGATTTTGAACAATGAGAAGTCCATGGATATGTTGTGTTTCTGACTTCCGTTGAGGATCATGGAAATTGGATATGTGAGTGGTCGGTGGACCAACTTTTCACTAAAA
>NW_025231337.1:10026-11563 GCF_018294505.1 Triticum aestivum
ATCATTTGCGTCATCTTCTCGCTTCTTCTCCTCCCTATCCGCATGCCAACGCAGGAGCTTTGCTACCTTAGGATCCGCGAAATACCGCTGCAGACGAGGAGTGATCGGAAAGTACCACACCACTTTTCGAGGAGCTTTCTTCCTCTTCTTGTATCGAGTGACACCGCACACCGGACATATTGTAGACTCCGCGTGCTCGTCCCGATAAATGATGCAATTGTTCATGCACACATGGTATTTCACGTGCGGTAAATCCAGAGGACACACGATTTTCTTCGCCTCCTCCAAACTGGTCGGGCACTTGTTCCCCTTGGGAAGACGTTTGTGCCAGAATGACATGTTCTCGTCGAAGCATGCGTCGGTCATTTTGTGTTTTACCTTCATCTCCAGGGCCATGAGCGTTACTTTCAGGCGGGTATCCTCGGGCCTGCATCCTTCATACAATGGAGTAACCGCGTCTAACTCAAGTTGATCCATCTTGGCTTTCTCTCGGGCGGCTGCTCTTGTGTTATCCGTCTGCTTGAGAAGCAGCTCTTGAATATGAGGGTCCTGCACCCAGCCCATCGATGGTCCAGCGTCGTCTGCTTCGCCGGCATCATCATCTTCATGATCATGCCCGTCGCCTGCTCCGGCATCTTCCTCATCATCATGTCCTGCATCTTCTACATGATGACTGTGTACAGCATCACAGTCGTGATCATCTCCTGGGGATTCTTCGTCTTCTCGCCCGCCCGAGCCGCGGTGGTTGTCTTGCTGCCCTTCCTCATTTCTTGCCCGGCCCGCATGGACGACTTCATAGTCATCTTCATCACCTTGCCACCGATAGCCATCCATGAAACCACGCAACAGCAGGTGGTCCCGCACCTGCCCGGAATCCGGGTCCACAATAAGGCTCTTCAGCTTGCATCTTCGACACGGACATCTTATCTCCGTCTCGTTCTTTTGAAGCATCTCGGCCTTCGCGGACCTCAAAAACCTATTCACGATGCCTTCGGTCATCGTGCGGACCATGGTCGCCTGCGGGGTAGAGCAAAATGATATTTTAGAACCAAACAAAAATTTGGCATGACTTTCCCTAAAAATAGGACCAAAAAGAATGCTTAATGCCAAAATTATCGCCGAAACGGAAATGAATCAACATTCCAGCAAAATATTGGCAACTATCGCATATCAAATACCGGTACACCTCCAAACACAAACACATATGCAACACCACAAACATATGCAACACCACGAACATACATAGATCTAGCTAGGCCGTAAAAAGTGCATGTGCACATTGTTGTAAGGAGAACAACCTAAATATAGCTTCCCCCCTTACTTACCTATTAAAACAAGGTAATTTAACCACTTAATTTGAATGAATCTATGGTGGAAATGAGGTGAAAAAGAGGAGGCACCCGAGACAAGGAGGAGGTGGAGAGAATGAAGTGGGGAGAAAGTGAGTGTGTGGGTAGGAGAGGCTGTCCCAAATATCTTGTTGCTGCCCACTTACTAATGGCGCACCTCTTGCATGGTGCGCCATTAGTAGTTACAA
>NW_025231338.1:0-7568 GCF_018294505.1 Triticum aestivum
AAGCGGAAGCCTGGCGAGGGTGTCGGCCACGACCTGACTAACCACACAAGACTCTAGTCCAGGTTTATCGCCTATTCGGGTTCCATCCGCAAGGAGATCTGGCCGGGGTGTCGCTTACGGCCCCAAACGATGTGTACAGGGTTCCCGAGCCCACCAACCGGGTGCCACTCGGTACACCGGGCCACGTGTGCCTAGTCTGTCCCAAGCCCACCCTGCCGGGTGCCACTTGGTAGAAAAATAGCACTACCTACAAACACCAGAAACTAGTTGCGACTCCTGGACAGAGATCAAGTTGGTTAATAAGTCGAGAGGGCTTGGAGCGCCCGGAGCCCAATGTGTGGTAGTATCGAGTCATTGGACAACATACACAGAACTCAGGGCTTAAGGACGGTTCCAGTGAGACAACCCACCATGTACTCCTACATGGCCTCTCACCGCTACCTTTACCAAATCGTGTTCACACACTTAACTCTCAGCAATAGAACATATCGTGACACTCCAATTCATTCCCAATGAACAAGACCTGACACACTCTAAGCAATAGCAGGCATGGCATGGTAGGAACACAACAATGGCTTCAATCAACTCCTACACATGCTAGTGGGTTTCAACTATTTACTGTGGCAATGACAGGTCATGCAGAGGAATGGGTTCAACTACCGCAGCACAAAGTAGCAGATGAATCGTTGTTGTCCTAATGCAATAACTGAGAGCAGGAGCGAGAGAGTAGGGTTTTATCGAAATGAACAAGGGGGGTTGCTTGCCTGGTAAATCAACAAGGGAGGCACTGCTTCACAGACAGGTACTCTGGAACGTCTCCGGAGCAGGACCTATCGAGAAGGAACGGTGCCGGCAATCAATACACAATCATATGCAACAATATGATGCATGAACATGGCATGTAGATGTGATGCTGTTGAGCTAATGCAACTAGTGTTCAATTAGCTTAAAGTCCATTTGAACCAAAGGTTCAAATGCATTTCTAAATTAGGTCTCTTATATATGCCATAATGTGTTTTCCCATATTCAGCATGTATAAGTTGGTTTTTCATGCATGAAACTAGTACAGATGGAAAGGTTGCATTTTTCTGATAATTTTTCATATATAATTTATTTAAATCTGAGCTACGGTTGAATTGATATGAATTTTTGAAGTTTAAAGCAATTTCTGGATTTTCTGAATTATTTTAATTCCAGAAAATGTATAATTGCGTCAGCATGACGTCATCATTGCATCAGCGGTCAACGCGGCTGTCCAGGTCAAACCTGACGTGTGGGACCCACACGTCAGTGACACTGGGGTTAACAGGGTTAATTAAAAGGTTAGGGGGGGTCGGGCCCACTGGTCAGCGTCAGGGGGGGTTAGTTAACGGTGATTAGCACTAAGCTAATCACCTGACGGGCCGGCCCCACCTGGCAGGGCTCAGGCGACGGGGGCTCGTCGCCGGCGACCTCTGGACGCGGCGGAGTCCGCGCCACAGGCCACGGGGACGGCGTCTGAGAGCACCGGGGCGTAGCCCGGGCTCTCGCGCATCTGGTAGGGTAGGTGGAAGCAGCGGGGGAGGCCGGAGCTCGCCGGAGCGAAGCTCCGGGCGGCGGCCGGAGTTCGGTTGCGAGCGGGATCGGGCTGCGGGGCACGGGGAGGCCACCTGAGGGGCTCGGCGGCACCCTCGTGGCACCAGGAGCGCGAAGGGAGGCTTGGTTTGGGCGGAGGCGGGCCGAGACGACGACGGCGACAAGGACGGCGGCGGGAGGCTTCGGCCGTGGTGGGAAGCGGCGCTACGGCACGGGAACGGGAGGGAGAAGAGAGGGGAACGGTGGAGGAGCTCACCGCGATCACGCAGAGCAGCACAGCGGGGTCGGGGAGGACCTGGTGACGGCGAATCGACGTCGGCGGACGGCGGAGCCCGAGGAGGAAGACGGTGGCGATGGCGGCTACACAGGGCGTCCGGAGGTTCGTGGCTCGACGAGGAGGTGGAGGGGGTTGTGGCGGAGCTCGGAAGCATGTCAGGGAGGCGAGGGGAGGCCGGTGTCCACGGCAACGGCGAGCGATGGCGACGGCTGCGCTCGGGTGCGCTCGGGGAAGAGAGAACCAGGGAGGAGGGAGAGCGAGAGGGAGGGGAAAAGGACCGGGGCGGCTGCGTGGCGATGTTCCGGACGTCCAGGCGTCGAGGGGGAGGACAGGCAGGCAGGTGCCGTGGCGGCACGACGGTGCGCACGCGCCGGCCACACGCCCCTGGCCTCCTGGCGCGAGGAGGGGGACGACTGGCGCTAGCCAGTCGGCTGGGCCGGCCAGCTGGGCCGCACAGGGGAGGGGAGGCCCAGGTAAGTCCCTCCTTCCTTTTATTTCTGTTTTCTTTTTTAATTTTCTGACATTTGTTTGATTTAATAAATATATTAAATCATTTAATTTTATTATGCCAATTTTTTTGCAGGAGCTGGATATATTATTCCAGAGCTCTTTTATAAATGGCATAATTTTTGGGCCATATTTCATATATATAGAAATATATTTCCAATGCAAATATTTATCGAATTAATCCAAATGGCCAAAATAAATGTCCATGAGCTCCTAAAAATATTGTTTTGATTTTTATCTCTGTCCAATATTTTCAGAGGGCAACATGAGCATTTTCTTGGACCCTTTTGGAGAAATTTTTATTTGGGTCATTTTCAAAAATGATTCTGAGGGTTCCACCAATCCTCATTTCAAATTTAAATGAAATTTAAATATGATGCACAAATAGCTAGCTAGCCTAGGTCATACCAGACTAGGGATGTGACAACTCGCCCCCACTTGAAAGAATCTCGTCTCGAGATTCAGGGGTCGACGGAAAGAAAGCGGGGTACTCCAGTCGAAGACGATCTTCTCGCTCCCAAGTAGCCTCTCTCTCGGAATGATGAGACCACTGAACTTTGAGAAACTTGATGTTCTGACGTCGGGTAACACGCTCTGCTTGATCAAGAATGCGAACCGGGTACTCTCGGTATGTGAGGTTATCTTGGAGATCAAGCGTTTCGTGGTCCACTCCACGAATAGGATCCGAGAAGCAACGCCTGAGTTGAGAGACGTGGAAGACATCATGAACTCGAGAAAGATGTGGCGGTAGTTCCAACTGGTAGGCAACCTCTCCTCGTTTAGCGAGAATGCGAAAAGGACCAATGTAACGAGGAGCCAACTTGCCCTTGATACCGAAACGATGGGTACCCTTCAAAGGAGTAACCCGAAGGTAAGCTTGGTCGCCAATTTCATAAGTCATATCCTTATGATGACGATCATACTGACTTTTCTGACGAGACTGGGCTGTTTTCAAATTCTCACGAATGATGCGAACTTGCTCTTCTGCCTCCTGGATCATATCCGGTCCAAAGAATTGTCTTTCACCGGTTTCTGACCAGTTCAAAGGTGTTCGACATCTTCGTCCATAGAGAACCTCAAAAGGAGCTTGCTTGAGGCTGGATTGGTAGCTATTGTTATAGGCAAACTCGGCAAAAGGAAGACATTTCTCCCAATCCATACCGAATGAGATAACGCAAGCTCGGAGCATGTCTTCGAGAATTTGATTGACCCGTTCCACCTGACCACTCGACTGAGGGTGGAAAGCGGTACTGAAGGAAAGATGGGTTCCCATGGCAGTTTGGAAACTCTCCCAGAAATGAGAAGTGAAAAGGCTGCCACGGTCTGAATTGATCTCTACTGGAACACCATGAAGTGACACTATTCGAGAAATATATAAGTCAGCAAGCTGACTAGCAGTGATACTCTCTCGAACAGGGAGGAAGTGAGCCACTTTGGAAAGACGATCAACGACTACGAAGATAGCGTTATTCCCTCTTTTGGTCCTGGGAAAGCCGGTGATGAAGTCCATACCAACTTTATCCCATTTCCATTCAGGAATAGCTAAAGGCTGAAGGGTGCCAGCAGGTCTTTGATGCTCTGCCTTAACGCGACGACAAACGTCACATTTAGCAATGAACTCAGCGATTTCTCTCTTCATCCTAGTCCACCAGAACCTCTGGCGTAGATCCTGATACATCTTAGAGCTACCGGGATGAATTGTGAGAGGAGATTCATGCGCCTCCTTAAGAATCAACTGCCGAAGATGTTGCTTCTTGGGAACCACCAAGCGATTCTCAAAGAAAACAACACCACGATCATCAACAGAGAAACTACCAGCAACTCCCTTCTTAACGTTATCCTTGATACGAGAAATACCCGTATCATATTGCTGGCTAGTTATGATCTGATCCTCAAGGGTAGGTTTCGCCACCAAGGTAGAAAGGAATCCGTGAGGAGCAATGTGAAGGTTAAGCTTACAGAATTCCTCATGGAGAAGTGGTTGGCCTTGCTGCAACATGAGATTGTTGCAATAAGATTTACGACTTAGAGCATCAGCCATGACATTGGCTTTGCCTGGGGTGTAGGTAATCCCTAGATCATAATCTGTGATCAACTCCAACCAACGTCTTTGTCTAAGATTCAAATCTGGTTGGGTGAAGATATACTTGAGACTCTGGTGATCGGTGTAGATCTCGCAACGTTTACCAAGGAGGTAATGTCGCCAGGTCTTGAGTGCATAGACTACGGCTGCAAGCTCTAGATCATGTGTGGGATAATTCTCCTCATGTGGATGCAACTGTCGAGATGCATAGGCAATCACATGACGATCCTGCATAAGAATGCAACCTAGTCCCTGTCGTGAGGCGTCGCAGTAGATAATAAAGTCTTTAGTGAAATCCGGTGGCACAAGTATGGGAGCAGAAGTCAGGCGTCTTTTCAGTTCCTGAAAACTGTACTCACACTGTGGGGACCACTCAAACTTTTTATCTTTCTTGAGAAGTTCCGTGAGGGGTTGGCTACTTTGGAGAAGTTTTCAACAAAGCGGCGACAATAGCTGGCTAGACCAAGGAAGCTCCTAACTTGTTTCACGGTCTCAGGTGGAGTCCAATCGAGAACGGCTTGAACTCTCTCGGGATTGACAGCAATGCCCTTACCAGAGATTACGTGGCCTAGGTAGGTCACTTCTGGCAACCAAAATTCACACTTGGAGAACTTGGCATAAAGGCGGTGTTCTCTGAGTTTTTCTAAAACAAGTCTAAGATGTTCGGCATGCTCTTCCTCGTTCTTCGAGTAAATAAGAATATCATCGAGGTAAACCACGACGAACTTATCTAAGTACTCCATGAAGATCGAGTTCATCAAACGGGAGAATGTGGCTGGGGCGTTGGTTAGGCCAAAGGACATGACGGTGTACTCGTACTGACCATAACGAGTGACAAAAGCTGTCTTGGGAATGTCCCCATTTCTGATCTTGATTTGATGGTAGCCTAACCTTAAATCCATCTTGGAGAAGACTGAGGATCCAGTGAGCTGATCATATAGGTCGTTGATCCTGGGAAGCGGATACTTGTTCTTTATCGTGACCAAATTAACGGGACGATAATCTACAACCATCCGGTCCGTACCGTCTTTCTTCTTGACGAAGAGGACGGGGCAAGCCCAAGGAGAAGAACTAGGACGGATGAAACCCTTTTGCAAGGACTCATCGAGTTGTTTCTTAAGCTCGGCTAGTTCTAAGGGTGCCATCTTGTAGGGTCTCCGGGAGATTGGAGCTGTTCCTGGGATAAGATCTATGACAAACTCTACTTCTCTGTCAGGTGGAACACCTGGCAGTTCCTCTGGAAAGACATCCGGAAAGTCACGGACTACCGGGATATCTTCAAGGTCTGGAAGAGGGCTGGCATTAAGAGAATAGAGCTGACGCTTTGCAAGTCTAGTGGAGACGGTGACTATCTTGCCAGATGGGTGTGTAAGTTGAACAGATCTTGTGTAACAATCAATATTGGCATGATGAGCTGTCATCCAGTCCATACCCAAGATGATGTTAATATCTGAAGACTTGAGGACTACAAGTGATGCAAGGAATACAAGTCTGTCAACAAGGATTTCGTTACCATGGCTTACACTAGAGGTTTGCCATTTGGATCCAGGAGTTTGGATGACTAGCGGAGTTGGCATATCACAAAATGATATGTCGTGCAAACGAGCATAGCCTTCAGAAATGAAGGAGTGAGATGCTCCAGTATCAAATAGAACTGATGCTGGGTGACAATTGACAAGGAGTGTGCTAAGAACGACATCTGGATCATCATGAGCGTCTTTAGCTGAGACGTGATGCACACGTCCACGTTCAGTGGGGGCTGACTTGACACTGATCATCTTGCGTGATGGCTTAATACAGCCAACAGTCTTCTCGGGCTGGGGTGGAGCATAACTAGTCTGAGAGCAGTCACGTGCATAGTGTCCTGGCTTCCCGCATGTGAAGCAAGTCCCTGAGGTTGGACGGGGACCCGCACTGACAAGCGGTCTACCAGTAGGCCTGGGTGGAACATACGACTGAGCTGGAGGAGGCACCACATGAGATGACCTCGGTGTATAACCGGAAGGAAGAGCGGAGTTTGGAACCCAAATCCGGCGTTTCTGGGAGATAGAGCCAGAGGAAGATCCCAAATCACGGGTGTGCTTACGAGACTCCTCGTAAGTGAGTTGAGCTGTCTCTGCATTGATGGCCTTGTTCACAAGGGCTTGGAATGTATCACAATGATGCAGGTGGAGATCACGACGCAACTTGGGGTTGAGACCCTTCCGGAACCTAGCTTGCTTCTTGGCGTCCGTGGACACTTCTTCTGTGGCATAGCGGGCAAGGTTCTCGAATTCTCTGCTATAAGCATCAACAGCCATCTTACTCTGGGTGAAAATACAGAACTCTTCTCTCTTGCGATCAATGAGGGCCTGGGGAATGTGATGCTCGCGAAAAGCCTCAGTGAAATCCTTCCAGGTAGGAATCTGGCCAACTGGAAGCATAGCCTCATAGTTCTGCCACCAAAGACTAGCAGGACCTTCTAGGTGATATGTGGCATAAGTGACCTTGTCATCTTCAGCTACGTTCGCGGAACGCAGCTTATGGGTGATGCTACGGAGCCAGTCATCTGCATCGAGTGGCTCGATGGAATGATGAAAGGTGGGTGGGTGCAAGCGAATGAAATCATGAATGGTAGCAGACCCTTTGAACTGATGTGCGGTGTTCTCCTCGATACGTGCCAACAAACGATTAGACTCACGCTTGTTCCTCTCCATCTCTAACATGAACTCTGTCAACGAAGGCTGGTCGGGAGGATCCTCATCCCTACCATCTCCATGGTTCTGGCTACGAACAACAGAACTTGATGACATCCTGGTGAAACGAAACCAAGGACGGAATCAGCATCAACTATCGACTGTAGAATGTAGGACAAGGAATTAGTATCTCTCGAACTCTTAGAGAAAATCCGGCAGCATAACGGCAGTAAAATGCTCAGAATGAGACATCCTACTAAAAAATGGGGTGGTAACATACTCATCATCACCACTCAAGGTTTTGGGATAGTACTAAACAGACTACACCGGAAATACTTAAAACTGGGGTATGACTCTGATCAACCAGTCCTATGGGACTACGGAGTAGTAACACGTGATCCTGATAGACGGAAGAGAAAGCCTAGTTCCTTAACCCCGTAGGAAAGATAGG
>NW_025231338.1:9818-11560 GCF_018294505.1 Triticum aestivum
TCTCGGCAACCTTCAAGCGGAAGCCTGGCGAGGGTGTCGGCCACGACCTGACTAACCACACAAGACTCTAGTCCAGGTTTATCGCCTATTCGGGTTCCATCCGCAAGGAGATCCGGCCGGGGTGTCGCTTACGGCCCCAAACGATGTGTACAGGGTTCCCGAGCCCACCAACCGGGTGCCACTCGGTACACCGGGCCACGTGTGCCTAGTCTGTCCCAAGCCCACCCTGCCGGGTGCCACTTGGTAGAAAAATAGCACTACCTACAAACACCAGAAACTAGTTGCGACTCCTGGACAGAGATCAAGTTGGTTAATAAGTCGAGAGGGCTTGGAGCGCCCGGAGCCCAATGTGTGGTAGTATCGAGTCATTGGACAACATACACAGAACTCAGGGCTTAAGGACGGTTCCAGTGAGACAACCCACCATGTACTCCTACATGGCCTCTCACCGCTACCTTTGCCAAATCGTGTTCACACACTTAACTCTCAGCAATAGAACATATCGTGACACTCCAATTCATTCCCAATGAACCAGACCTGACACACTCTAAGCAATAGCAGGCATGGCATGGTAGGAACACAACAATGGCTTCAATCAACTCCTACACATGCTAGTGGGTTTCAACTATTTACTGTGGCAATGACAGGTCATGCAGAGGAATGGGTTCAACTACCGCAGCACAAAGTAGCAGATGAATCGTTGTTGTCCTAATGCAATAACTGAGAGCAGGAGCGAGAGAGTAGGGTTTTATTGAAATGAACAAGGGGGGTTGCTTGCCTGGTAAATCAACAAGGGAGGCACTGCTTCACAGACAGGTACTCTGGAACGTCTCCGGAGCAGGACCTATCGAGAAGGAACGGTGCCGGCAATCAATACACAATCATATGCAACAATATGATGCATGAACATGGCATGTAGATGTGATGCTGTTGAGCTAATGCAACTAGTGTTCAATTAGCTTAAAGTCCATTTGAACCAAAGGTTCAAATGCATTTCTAAATTAGGTCTCTTATATATGCCATAATGTGTTTTCCCATATTCAGCATGTATAAGTTGGTTTTTCATGCATGAAACTAGTACAGATGGAAAGGTTGCATTTTTCTGATAATTTTTCATATATAATTTATTTAAATCTGAGCTACGGTTGAATTGATATGAATTTTTGAAGTTTAAAGCAATTTCTGGATTTTCTGAATTATTTTAATTCCAGAAAATGTATAATTGCGTCAGCATGACATCATCATTGCATCAGCGGTCAACGCGGCTGTCCAGGTCAAACCTGACGTGTGGGACCCGCACGTCAGTGACACTGGGGTTAACAGGGTTAATTAAAAGGTTAGGGGGGGTCGGGCCCACTGGTCAGCGTCAGAGGGGGGGTTAGTTAACGGTGATTAGCACTAAGCTAATCACCTGACGGGCCGGCCCCACCTGGCAGGGCTCAGGCGACGGGGGCTCGTCGCCGGCGACCTCTGGACGCGGCGGAGTCCGCGCCACAGGCCACGGGGACGGCGTCTGAGAGCACCGGGGCGTAGCCCGGGCTCTCGCGCATCTGGTAGGGTAGGTGGAAGCAGCGGGGGAGGCCGGAGCTCGCTGGAGCGAAGCTCGGGGCGGCGGCCGGAGTTCGGGCGCGAGCGGGATCGGGCTGCGGGGCACGGGGAGGCCACCTGAGGGGCTCGGCGGCACCCTCGTGGCACCAGGAGCGCGAAGGGAGGCTTGGTTTGGGCGGAGGCGGGCCGAGACG
>NW_025231339.1:0-11560 GCF_018294505.1 Triticum aestivum
AGGGCTGTTGTGATGAACACAAAAGGACTTGAGCACTGAAATTGGACCAAACTGGAGTGGTTTCTTGGGGAAAAAATCTGCACGAATCTGAAAGAAACAAAGATATACGGAGTACATAGTTTTGAGGACATCAACACGCACGCGCACACGCACACCAGGGCAGCACTTGTGAGCTTAATCACTCGTACAAAGTAGTCTCATCCTGCTATGGTCTCACCAAAACGATATCCATCCTATTCTGCACAGCACGGTCACCCCAGTGCCCACCATAGAGCAAAATTGTGCCAGCGGCATGTTTTTGTCTGTAAGTGCAGTCAGTGACGAAGCCAGGAAAAATGAGTGAGGGGCCGAGGGAGGGTCAGCCCACTAAATTACACTATTTTAGCAGCGAAAGAAGTACATTTTTTACCCCTAAATGCAGTCTGAGTGCATGAACAATGGAGGCTACACCAAACATTAGCTTCATCCATCCAAAGCCCTGGAACCACGGTTCAAACCATGCACCATCCAAAGGAAGCACTAGTTTATTCTGCAACAGACCCCACTCTACCTTTTCTCCTTCCACGCTTTTCCTCCTGCATGCGTACTACCCTCCTCTGTCTATCCCGTGCTTTTTTATTTTCTTTTTCCTAGAGCACCAGCCTCTTCTGCAAGCAGCACTGACACACTTGAAGCTATACCCGAACCTAGAGCCTGCAATCCGAGCCTACGTAGCTCTGCGGGGTAGCACGTTGGGGAAATGCGTTGGACATTGCCCTGAGGGACAAATACCCCCCCCCCCCTAAACTCAAATTTGGTACGATTTTAATCCCAAATACTTGAAAACGGGTAAATCTCACCCTTAAGTGGTATGCGTTTGATTTTAGGCGGTTTGGGGAATAGATCGTGTGACATGCTAAGGTATTTGGATGCGTACACAGACGGTAGCTCGCCCGCCTGCTCCTCCTGCACCTCAATTTGAATCATACCAAATTCAAGTTGAGGGGAGTATTTGTCCATCAGGACGCATTTTAGGATGAAAAATGGACTTCTTTCTTTAGCAGCAAATAACCATTTAACCACATGCATATTAGGCCTAACTCAATGTTGTTAAGGAGAGGACCGGGACCCCTGTTGATCCCCGTGTCTCCGCCACTGAGTGCGGTATTCTTTCTATTCTTTGATCGTTTGATTAAAAAAATGGTGTCTTCTGAAGTAAGCAGAGATTTGGTCTTCCGTGGTGGTTTAAAGTTCCTATCATTTCTTGAATGTTTCATTAATATATTTTTTTCTTCACTCGTCCGGATCGCACCGCTAGTTCACTCACCGGGAGAGCAATAGCTAGGCGAGGATGTGATATCTTCAGAATTTTGGTCTCGTGCAGTCTGCCATGAATCGTAAAGTGGTGGTTATTTGCTAATCGTGACATAAATGTGATGGTTTTGTGCATTTAACGCGGCGGTGAGACCATGAAGATTATGTATGTGTGTCGTTATCAGGGCATATTCAAGACGGACCCGCAAACCGTCTGCATATGTCCGAACCGCAGAAGCCATCCAATGCAGGCATGTATCGATCCGTGGCGTGATCCGGACGTATTTTCTCCCGGCCGTACCAGCTCCACCGCTGCAGCAACAGCTGCCACTCCACCACGCCCACTGCACCCCATGGTTACGCGAGCACGCGACGACATTGTGCAGCCCAACAAGTTGTACGATGATTTTGTGCTGGCAACAGAGGTGGATGCATTCGAGCTGGACAAGTAGTGTCTTGCTGCTGCGGAGGAACCAGCCAGCATGGACGCAACGTTGTCTGAGGCGTGCTGGAGAAGGGCCATGGACGACGAGCAGGGGTCGATTCGCGGCAACAATACATGGGAGCTCGCCACGCTCCCGCGCGGTCACCGAGCAATTGGCGTCAAATGGGTCTTCAAGGTCAAGAAGGACCCAGAGGGCAATGTGATCAAGCACAAGGCGCGTCTTGTCGCCAAGGGCTATGTCCAACGACAAGGCGTGGACTTCGACGAGGTCATCGCGCCGGTAGCAAGGACGGAGACTATGCGGTTGCTGCTCGCAGTGGCCGCCCACTGTGAGTGGCAGGTGTATCACATGGACGTAAAGTCCGCGTTCCTAAACGGCGATCTCACGGAGGAGGTCTACGTGCACTGATAACCCACAAGTGTAGGGGATCGCAACAGCTTTCGAGGGTGAAGTACAACCCAAATTTATTGATTCGACACAAGGGGAGCCAAATAATATTCTTGAGTATTAGCAGTTGAGTTGTCAATTCAACCACACCTGGATAACTTAGTATCTGCAGCAAAGTATTTAGTAGCAAGAGTGGTATGATAATAATGGTAACAATAGCAACAGAAAAGGTAAATGTTTTCGGGTTTTCGTAGTAGTTGTAACAGTAGCAACAGAAAAGTAAATAAGCGAAGAACAATATGTGAAAAGCTCGTAGGCAATGGATTAGTGATGGATAATTATGCCGGATGCGATTCCTCATGCAATAGTTATAACATAGGGTGATATAGAACTAGCTCCAATTTATCAATATAATGTAGGCATGTATTCCGTAAATAGTTAGTCATACATGCTTATGGAAAAGAACTTGCATGGCATCTTTTGTCCTACCCTCCCGTGGCAGCGGGTCCTAGTGGAAACTAAGGGATATTAAGGCCTCCTTTTAATAGAGAACCGAACCAAAGCATTAACGCATGGTGAATACATGAACTCCTCAAACTACGATCATCACCGAGAAGTATCCCGATTATTGTCACTTCGGGGTTGTCGGATCATAACACATAATAGGTGACTATAGACTTGCAAGATAGGATCAAGAACACACATATATTCATGAAAACATAATAGGTTCAGATCTGAAATCATGGCACTCGGGCCCTAGTGACAAGCATTAAGCATAGCAAAGTCATAGCAACATCAATCTCAGAACATAGTGGATATTAGGGATCAAACCCTAACAAAACTAACTTGATTACATGGTAAATCTTATCCAGCCCATCACCGTCCAGCAAGCCTACGATGGAATTACTCACGCACGGCGGTGAGCATCATTAAATTGGTGATGGAGGATGGTTGATGATGATGACGGCGACGAATCCCCCTCTCCGGAGCCCTGAACGGACTCCAGATCAGCCCTCCCAAGAGAGATTAGGGCTTGGCGGCGGCTCCGTGTCGTGAAACGCGATGAAACTTTCTCCTTTATTTTTTCTCCCCGAGACGGTATATATGGAGTTGGAGTTGAGGTCGGAGGAGGTCCGGGGGGGCCACGAGATAGGAGGGTGCGCCCCTAGGGGGGCACGCCTCTGTCTCGTGCACAGCCCGTGGGCCCCCTGGCCTTGATTCTTTTGCCAAAAATTCTTATTAATTCTGAAAAGTGCCTCCGTGGATTTCCAGGACATTCCGAGAACTTTTCTTTTCTACACATAAAACAACATCATGGCAGTTCTGCCGAAAACAGCGTCAATCCAGGTTAGTTTCATTCAAATCATGCAAGTTAGAGTCCAAAACAAGGGCAAAAGTGTTTGGAAAAGTAGATACGTTGGAGACGTATCAACTCCGCCAAGCTTAAACCTTTGCTTGTCCTCAAGCAATTCAGTTGATAAACTGAAAGTGATAAAGAAAAACTTTTACAAACTCTGTTTGCTCTTGTTGTTGTAAACATGAAAAGCCAGCATTCAAGTTTCAGCAAATATTATGAACTAACCATACTCACAATAACACATAGGTCTCACAATTACTCATATCAATAGCATAATCAGCTAGCGAGTCATAATAATAAAACTCAGATGACAACACTTTCTCAAAATAATCATAACATGATATAACAAAATGGTATCTCGCTAGCCCTTTTTGAGACCGCAAAACTTAAATGCAGAGCACCTTTAAAAATCAAGGACTGACTAAACATTGTAATTCATGGTAAAAGAGATCCAGTCAAGTCATACCCAATATAAACCAATAATAATGAATGCAAATGACAATGTGCTCTCCAGCGGGTGCTTTTAATGAAAAGGATGATGACTCAACATAAAAGTAAATAGATAGGCCCTTCGCAGAGGGAAGCAGGGATTTGTAGAGGTGTCAGAGCTCGATTTTAAAATAGAGATTGAATAACATTTTGAGCGGCATACTTTCGCTGTCAACGTAACAACTATGAGATGGCTGTATCTTCCATACTACATGCATTATAGGCAGTTCCCAAGTAGAATGGTAAAGGTTTATACCCCCCCAACCACCAACAAGCATCAATCCATGGCTTGCTCGAAACAGCGAGTGCCTCCAACATACAACAGCCCTAGGGGAGTTTTGTTTAATTATTTTGATTTGCTTTGATCTTTTTGAATCATGGGACTGGGCATCCCGGTTACCGACCCTTTCTCATGAATGAGGAGCGAAGTCCACTCCTCGTGAGAATAACCCACCTAGCATGGAAGATATAGGCAACCCTAGTTGAAACATGAGCTGCTCGAGCATACAAAACAGAATTTCATTTGAAGGTTTGGAGTTTGGCACATACAAATTTACTTGGAACGACAGGTAGATACCACATATAGGAAGGTATAGTGGACTCATATGGAACAACTTTGGGGTTTAAGGAGTTTGGATGCACAAGCAGTATTCCCGCTTAGTACAGGTGAAGGCTAGCAAAAGACTGGGAAGCGACCAACTGAGAGAGCGACAACAGTCGTAAGCATGCATTAAAATTAATTCACACCGGATACAAGCATGAGTAGGATATAATCCACCATGAACATAAATATCGTGAAGGCTATGTTGATTTGATTCAACTACATGCGTGGACATGTGCCAAGTTGAGTCACTCAATTCATTCAAAGGAGGATACCGTCCCATCATATCACATCATAATCATTCTAATAGCATGTTGGCACGCAAGGTAAACCATTATAACTCATAGCTAATCAAGCATGGCACAAGCAACTATAATCTCTAAGTGTCATTGCACATATGTTTACTTCATAATAGCTGACTCAGGAACGATGAATCATCATATTTACAAAAACAAGAGAGGTCGAGTTCATACCAGCTTTTCTCATCCCAATAAGTCCATCGTATATCGTCATTATTGCCTTTCACTCGCACGACCGAACGAAGTGTATAATAATAGGACTGCACGTGCATTGGACTAAGCTGGAATCTGCAAGCATTCAACTCAAGAGAGAAAACAAGTAACATGGACTCTAAATATAAATAATCAATCATGCATATGAGAGCCACTAAGCATTTTCAATATGGTCTTCTCGACCCCCAAAGAAAAGAAAAGAAAAGAAAACTATTCACACGGGAAAGCTCCCAACAAGTAAAAGAAGAACGAGAAATCTTTTTGGGGTTTCATCTTAATTTATACTACAAGCAAGGAAATTAAACTAACTATTTTTTTGGTTTTTCTTAAGGTTTATCAAACACACAAGAAGAAACTAGAAAAAGAAATTTAAACTAACATGGATAATACAATGAAAGAGTATGAGCACCGACGACCAGTGTGTGAACATGAATGTAAAGTCGGTGAGAAATACGTACACCCCCAAGCTTAGGCTTTTGGCCTAAGTTGGTTTAATACCAAGGACCTCCGCTACTCTCTCCGGTGTAAGGAGAGGTATAATCAGGATGATACTGGCTGGTCATCTCCGGATCCCACTGGACAGATGATGCGCGATAAGGGTCCAGTCCAGGTTCCGGTTCAGGTTCAGGTTCTGGAGTAAAAGCTTGAGCTAGATGATTGTTCACCGCCTCTGGTGTAACGAGAAATTTTTCTGCAAGCAAATCAAACAACAGAGGCGCAGGCAAAATAATAATCTCATAGTGTTTCTTATTGAATCTAAGTTTATACAAGAGCATCCTATCTCCGTTGTCAACAATAAACTTATGTGCTACCATGCTCTTGTAATCTAGAATGTGAGGAGGCAATATTGTCTCCTTTTCCTCATGGTGCCTAATGGGTATCTGAAAATGTCTAGCAAGACGTGCATCATAAATACCTCCAAATATGGGGCCTTTTGTACGATTCAGGGCTAGCCGTTTAGCAACGACGACACCCATATTAAAACTATTGTCTCCAAGCAAAGCATGCTGAAGCATGATAATATCAGGAGCACTCAAGTTTCCACTATTCCCACGACCAATCAAGCATCTACTAGCGAATATGGCAAAGTAGCGTAAAACAGGAAAGTGTATGCTAGAGACTTTTGCTTCGGAACCCTTCTTTGGCTCCTCTACAGCGATAATATCAACAAAGCCAGCCACATCTTCACGATGGGGTTCCTCTAGTTCTCCCTCATAAGGTATCCTACATACCATGCAGAAATGACGTAAAGACATTTCTTTGAACTCGTCATATAAATGAAATGATACTGCAGGCGGTGACTTCTTAGGATAATAATAAAAGTTTTGCACGAAAGTATTGGTAAGTAAGAGATACTGATCAATTCGGTCGTTCATGAAACCGGTGAGGCCTGTAGTCTCGATTAAAGCATAAAAGTCTTCATGAATTCTGGCTTCCTTCAAGATATCCTCACATGGCCATTCACATGACCGTACTTCCGCTAAGCGAGGAAGATTATACTTGGGTTTTTCCTTCTCTTTGTCTTGTTTTTCCTTAGAGCTTTGGCTAGAAGAGCCTTTAAAGAACGTCCTTAACATTTTCTGAAAAATTCTGAAATTTTAGTAACTTCAAAATAAAAGTGCATAAAACTAAACAAGATTGATAGCAACTACTCCTACAAGTGCCTAGAGCCTATATCATGCATTGGAATTGCTTGGGACCTCAAAAATTTAACATGCAAGCTCAAGAACAGGGTCACCAAGGCAGCAAGGATTTGCAATGAATAAATCACTAGAACAAAAACTAATTGGACCAATGGAGGAGTCACATACCAAGCAACAATCTCCCAAAGCAGTTTTCCGAATGGAGCTTTGAGCTAAGAGATCGAAAATCGCAGCAAAACGAGCTAGAACTCGGGCTTGAGCTGGATGGGGATTTTTGTGTGTAGAAGATGAAGTGTGTGGGTGCTGGCATAAGTGGAGGGGAGTCACGAGGGGCCCACGAGACAGGGCGGCGCCCTCCTCTCTCATGGACTGGTGCTTGGCCCTCCTGCAGTGTTTTCAGTGCCTAAAATCCTCAAATATTCCAGAAAAAATCATACTAAATTTGCAGGGCATTTGGAGCACTTTTATTTTCGGACTATTTTTTATTGCATGGATAAATCAGAAAACAGACAGATAATACTATTTTTCTATATTTATTCTAAATAACAGAAAGTAAAAGGAGGGTACAGAAGGTTGTGCCTTCTAGTTTCATCCATCTCGTGATCATCAAAATGAATCCACTAACAAGGTTGATCAAGTCTTGTTAACAAACTCATTCCGAATAACACGGAACCGGAGAAATTTTGAATAACACTAAGTTACCTCAACGGGGATATGAAAATCCCCAACAATAAGAATATCATACTTTTTCTTAACAGTAGGGAGAGGAAATTCAAAACCACCAAAAATGATAGTTGGAACTTTTTCAATAGAATTGATGCTATGAACTTGAGATTGTTTCCTCGGAAAGTGTACCGTATGCTCATTACCATTAACATGAAAAGTTACATTGCCTTTGTTGCAATCAATAACAGCCCCTGCAGTATTAAGAAAAGGTCTACCAAGGATAATAGACATACTATCGTCCTCGGGAATATCAAGAATAACAAAGTCCGTTAAAATAGTGACATTTGCAACCACAACAGGCGCATCCTCACAAATACCGACAGGTATAGCAGTTGATTTATCAGCCATTTGCAAAGATATTTCAGTAGGTGTCAACTTATTCAATTCAAGTCTACGATATAAAGAGAGAGGCATAACACTAACACCGGTTCCAAGATCACATAAAGCAGTTCTAACATAATTTCTTTTAATGGAGCATGGTATAGTTGGTACACCCGGTATATTAGGAAGCATGGTGGAAATTTCAGCTTCCGTTATCTTTCTTTTATTTGTGATGATATCCTTCATATATTTAGCATAAGGATTTGCTTTAAGCATATCAGTTAAGCGCATACGTAAGAAAATAGGTCTAATCATTTCAGCAAAACGCTCAAAATCCTCATCATCCTTTGACTTGGATGGTTTAGGAGGAAAGGGCATGGGTTTCTAAACCCATGGTTCTCTTTCTTTACCGTGCTTCCTAGCAACAAAATCTCTCTTATCATAACATTGATTCTTTGATTGTGGGTTATCAAGATCAACAACAGGTTCAATCTCTACATCATTGTCTTTGCTAGGTTGAGCATCATCATGAACATTATCATTAACATTATTACTAGGTTCATGTTCATCACCTGATTGCGTTTCAGCATCAAAAATAGAAATATCATTGGGATTCTCAGGTGTGTCCACAGTAGGTTCACTAGAAGCATGTAAGGTTCTATCGTTTTTCTTCTTCTTCTTCTTAGAAGAACTAGGTGCCTCTAAATTATTTTCTGAGAATCTTGCTCGATTATCTTAGTGTGTCCTTCAGGATACAAAGGTTCCTGAGTCATTCTACCAGTTCTAGTAGCCACTCTAACAGCAAAGTCATTTTTATCATTCAATTCATCAAGCAAATCGTTTTGAGCTTTGAGTACTTGCTCAGCTTGAGTAGCAACCATAGAAGCATTTTTGCTAACGCGGCGAAGTTCATCTTTAACTCTAGCCAGATTATCACCTACGCATCCTATCTCGAAAGCATTATTCTTTAACTCTCTACCAACATAAGCATTAAAACTTTCTTGTCTAGCCATAAAGTCATCAAATTCATCTAAGCATGGGCTATGAAATTTAGTAGAGGGTATTTCAACTTTATCGTATCTATAGAGAGAATTTGCCTTCACTACTTGTGTCGGGTTATCAAGACAATGTAGTTCTTCAGGCGATATATTCAGACCATGTATTTCTTCAATAGGAGGTAAATTCTTAACATCTTCAGCTTTAATACCTTTTTATTTCATTGATTTATTTGCTTCTTGCATATCTTTAGGACTGAGAAATAAAACACCTCTCTTCTTTGGAGTGGGTTTAGGAATAGGCTCAGGAGTTGGCTCAATTGGTTTAGGAATTACTTCAGGGACTGGCTCGGGAAGAGTCCAATTATTTTCATTAGTCAACATACTATTCAATAGTATTTCAGCTTCGTCGACTGTTCTTTCCCTGAAAACACCACCAACACAACTATCCAAGTGGTCCTTGAAAGCATCGGTTAGTCCATTATAAAAGATATCAAGTATTTCATTTTTCTTAAGATGGTGATCAGGCAAAGCATAAAGCAACCGGAGAAGCCTCCACCAAGCTTGTGGGAGACTCTCTTCTTTGATTTGCACAAAATTATATATTTCCCGCAAGGCAGCTTGTTTCTTATGAGCAGGGAAATATTTAGTAGAGAAGTAATAAATCATATCCTGGGGACTACGCACACAACCAGGAGCAAGAGAATTATACCAAGTCTTAGCATCACCCTTTAATGAGAACGAAAATATCTTAAGGATATATAAATAGCGAGACTTCTCATCATGAGTAAATAGGGTGGCTATATCATTCAACTTGGTAAGATGTGCCACAACAGTTTCAGATTCAAGGCCATAAAAAGGATCAGATTCAACTAAAGTAGTAATATCAGGATCAACAGAGAATTCATAATCCTTATCAGTAACACAGATAGGTGAAGTAGCAAAAGTAGGATCGGGTTTCATTCTAGCATTAAGAGACTGCTGCTTCCATTTAGCTAATAATTTCTTAAGATCAGATCCATCATTGCAAGCAAAAAATTCCATAGCAGCTTTTTCATTCATAACATAACCCTTAGGAACAACAGGTAAAACATAATCATTGGGGGAACGTTCATCATCACTATCATCAATAGCATCTTCAATATTTTCATTTCCCCTAACTCTAGCAAGTTGTTCATCAAGAAATTCACCTAATGGCAAAGTAGTATCACACACAGAAGTAGTTTCATCATGCATAGCAGAAGTGGCATCATCAATAACATGCGACATATCAGAATTCATAGCAGTAGCAGGTTTAGGTGTCGCAAGCCTACTAGTAATGGAAGGAGAATCTAGTGGAGAGCTAGATGGCAGTTCCTTACCTCCCCTCGTAGTTGAGGGAAAAATCTTGGTCTTAGCGTCTTTCAAGTTCTTCATAGTGATCAACAGATATAAATCCCAAGTGACTCAGAGAATAGAGCTATGCTCCCCGGCAACGGCGCCATAAATTAGTCTTGATAACCCACAAGTGTAGGGGATCGCAACAGCTTTCGAGGGTGAAGTACAACCCAAATTTATTGATTCAACACAAGGGGAGCCAAATAATATTCTTGAGTATTAGCAGTTGAGTTGTCAATTCAACCACACCTGGATAACTTAGTATCTGTAGCAATGTATTTAGTAGCAAGAGTGGTATGATAGTAATGGTAACAGTAGCAACAGAAAAGGTAAATGTTTTTGGGTTTTGTAGTAGTTGTAACTGAAGGAAATATGCCCTAGAGGCAATAATAAAATTATTATTTATTTCCTCATATCATGATAAATGTTTATTATTCATGCTAGAATTGTATTAACTGGAAACATGATACATGTGTGAATACATAGACAAACATAACGTCACTAGTATGCCTCTACTTGACTAGCTCATTAATCAAAGATGGTTATGTTTCCTAACCATAGACATGTGTTGTCATTTGATTAAAGAGATCACATCATTAGGAGAATGATGTGATTGACATGACCCATTCCGTTAGCCTAGCACTTGATCGTTTAGTATGTTGCTATTGCTTTCTTCATGACTTATACGTGTTCCTGTAACTATGAGATTATGCAACTCCCGTTTACCGGAGGAACACTTTGTGTGCTACCAAACGTCACAACGTAACTGGGTGATTATAAAGGAGCTCTACAGGTGTCTCCAAAGGTACATGTTGGGTTGGCGTATTTTGAGATTAGGTTTTGTCACTCCGATTGTCGGAGAGGTATCTCTAGGCCCTCTCAGTAATGCACATCACTATAAGCCTTGCAAGCAATGTAGCTAATGAGTTAGTTACGGAATGATGCATTACGTAATGAGTAAAGAGACTTGCCGGTAACGAGATTGAACTAGGTATTAGATACCGACGATCGAATCTCGGGCAAGTAACATGTCGATGACAAAGGGAACAACGTATGTTGTTATGCGGTTTGACCAATAAAGATCTTCATAGAATATGTAGGAGCCAATATGAGCATCCAGGTTCCACTATTGGTTATTGGCCGAGAATAGTTCTAGGTCATGTCTACATAGTTCTCGAACCTGTAGGGTCCGCACGCTTAACGTTACGATGACAGTTTTATTATGAGTTTATATGTTTTGATGTACCGAAGGTTGTTCGGAGTCCCGGATGTGATCCCGGACATGACGAGGAGTCTCGAAATGGTCGAGACATAAAGATTAATATATTGGAAGCCTATATTTGGATATCGGAATCGTTCCGGGAGAAACCGGGATTTTTCCGGAGTACGGGGGGTTACCGGACCCCCCCCCCC
>NW_025231340.1:0-11559 GCF_018294505.1 Triticum aestivum
AAGAAGTTGCTAGTTTGCCGGATATATACATCCTACGCGGGTTTAGCCCGTCGCTACCGTGGTGATGACCAACGGGTGTACGCGCTGCCATGAAGTCAATACAGTGGAGTTGTTGTGTTCCAGTGACGCGGTGAAGACAATGGCGTTGGCCCAGCGGCCACACGGCGAAGACAATGTCATTGTATCTCTTAAGCAGCTCACATTTCCCCAAGAAACAATAAATAGCATTTCCGCTAGTCTTGGTCGTTGTATTCGTACTCGTACCAACTCTTGTATTCTTATAGCTTCTTAATTTCCTCGCAGACGTATGAGTACGTTCATACGAGTATGTCTGGTATTTCCGTCCACGTAAAGACAATGTGTCACTGTACCTAGATTGCAAGCATGCCATGGTCGTTGTCGTTGTGCATAACAGAGTTTGGTTGTGCGTGTAAGAGGGTGTTCCTCCAACTAGAAGAACGCCTCTAGCCATTAAGGGTGGTTTCCATCTCCTGCGATTGGCCGGCCGGAGACGCATATTCCAAGTCGTTGCCCTATTGTTCGCACTGTGGACCGAATCTTCCACACATATGAGACAGGGACCTTGTTCCACACATCAGGACAATCGGCTACTTGTACCAAGTCTTGTATTCTTGTAGCTTCTTAATTTCCTCGCAGAGGTATGAGTACGTTCAAACGTTTGTTCCAGTCCATGGTCTTCGCGCAAGATAAAAGAAGTTCAAATAAATGATACTATATATATTACCCATTTTGTGTTGGAAGTTGGAACATTAAGCCATATTCAGCAGAGTTTAATCAACAAAAGCAACTTCACAAATGCGCTAATTAAATTAAAGAGTGAATTCCACTTTTTACTCCTTAGTTATGCATTTTTGACACTAATTACCCTGTCGAATGAAAAATCATCAAGATTACCCCTTTTAAAAGCTTTGAAACCTTGTTTTTTTATGCGTGTCTATTGGGCAAGGTGTAAGGTGTTGACCAGAGTTTAAAAATATCAAGACGAGGAGGAGGATTTGAACATATGGGTAAGAGAAATCTGAACATGAATATCGATTATGCCCTCAGATCTTTACGCATTTTACCGTGCCACGTCGGCGTAACATGCCGGTACTATCTAACAGAAACAAGCAAAGTGCTAAACTGGGGTAAAACTGTGTTCAAAATCTTCTAAATGAAATATTTGGTAGAAGTTGCACTAAATAGGGTAATATGTGTCACAAATGCAGAACTACAGAGTAAAAAATGGAATTCACTCTAAATTAAATAACAGTAAATTTAACCACCTATGAGCCCTCTCAGCGTTTCTACGCTCTAATCCGTTATATCGTGATTCTGGACATCTCAGATCTCGGTTAGTCCCGCTTTTACCGTACCATTCCGTGTGGCCTGTGTAGTTACCGGGCTCCTACTCTAGAGACCGACCAGGAGGCCTTAAATATAACCGTAACTAGACTGATGTACCAGATCATTATGTGGACCCAAAACTTGTGAAGACATACGTGTTGTCCAGAAAGGTCCCACAGCACCTTTGTTGTCATCGGCCATGCCAGAGAAAAGTAAGTACACGAAAGATCGAAGCAGATATAGTCGAACCAACGAGAGAAGTCGCGCCAAGACGCCCCGCGGAAATCCTCAATTATCATCACGATTGATGGCCCTCGTCTCTCTCCTTATCTCTTCTGCCCCTGGCCCACCTGTCGGTGTCAAAACCGACGGATCTCGGGTAGGGGGTCCTGAACTGTGCGTCTAGGCGGATGGTAACAGGAGACAAGGGACACGATGTTTACCCAGGTTCGGGCCCTCTTGATGGAGGTAAAACCGTACGTCCTGCTTGATTAATATTGATGATGTGGGTATTACAAGAGTAGATCTACCACGAGATCAAGGAGGCTAAACCCTAGAAGCTAGCCTATGGTATGATTGTTGTTGTCCTACGGACTAAAACCATCCGGTTTATATAGACACCGGAGAGGGCTAGGGTTACACAGAGTCGGTTAAAATGGTAGGAGATCTACATATCCGTATCGCCAAGCTTGCCTTCCACGCCAAGGAAAGTCCCATCCGGACACGGGACGAAGTGTTCAATCTTGTGTCTTCATAGTCTTAGAGTCCGGTCGATGATGATATTTCGGCTATCCGGACACCCCCTAATCCGGGACTCCCTCAGTAGCCCCCGAACCAGGCTTCAATAACGACGAGTCCGGCGCGCATATTGTCTTCGGCGTTGCAAGGCAGGTTCTCCTTCAAATTCCATGTGCGTGCTGAATAGTGTTCGGCTTCCTTATAAATGCTGCGCTCCTTGGCTTCCACGTCCAATGATGGCCCTCTTCCACGTGTCGTATGAATGCGAAAAGCTAGGGTATTTTTGCGTTTTACCCCTAGCCGCGCGAATAAGCTGCCTATAAGAGAGGCGAGGATCTAGATCCAAATCACACCATCCTCCTTCCGCAAGTACTCATCGAAGCGCCTCTGACAAAAATCCATTCCATCATGGATAGTCGACGCGGCTCCTCCTCTCGCGCTCCTAGCCCTCAGCCAGGAGATTGGAGGAGATGTTCAGTTCCGCATAGCGAGCTAGTGACGCTCCAAGCAGAGGGTATCTTCCCCCAGCCTTCATGGTTCCGGTTCGAGCCGGACTGGCCACCTAAAAGGGTGGAAAGCAGGCGGAGAGCGTCCCCAATCCCTCCAAAGGAGAGCGGGTATGCTTCTTCCCTTATCTAATAAGGGGACTCAGATTTCCCAGACATCCGTTTCTCCGGGGGCTCCTGGAGTTCTATGGACTCCAGTTTCACCACCTTACACCTGCCTCCATTTTGCACATTGCGGGCTTTGTAGCTCTTTGCGAGCTGTTCTTGGGCATCGAGCCCCATTTTGCGCTGTGGAAGAGACTGTTTTGCCTCGTACCCCGTTCTCATGAGGGGTCGATATATCAAGTGGGCGGAGCCGAAATATGGCGCATCGCCGGGACCGAATATCTATCCAGAACCCCGAAGAAGGCGTCCGAAGACTGGCCTTCAAAATGGTTTTATATGGAAGACGCCCCTCTGCCGGATCCAGTTCGGATCGGCCTCCCGGAGTTCAGCAACGCTTCCCTGAAGAAACGCCTGAGTTGGCGCCCGCGGAGCCCTCAATGGGAAGATGATGGGAGCGTCCAATATATGATGGGACGGATAAGGTTACTGGCCCACTCCGTATTGACCATGATTGGAGTCATGGCCACGTGCATTATGCGAGGGGTGCAGCCGCTCCAATATAGGGGCCACCCCATGTGGGATTTCAACGGGGAGGATGACGCCACCCTTCATGGCCGCAAGGGGCCGGGATCGGCCGCCGATCTGGTGAAGATCGTATCCGGCTTGTACAAGGGGGAGAAATAGGACTTCCTCCGCACGAGTCCATTGAATGGATTCTCCATGAATAACCCTCGGAGCTGGGTAAGCGGACGTTTATCTATCCGATCCATATTCCCAAAGTTAAGTGTCTCACTTTGTGATTTTGACGCAGGAGCTGCGCCGGGACGTGGAGGGCATACAAAGCCTGACTCCACAGCCCGAGGATCCGGGACGATCCCTTGATCCGGCCTCCGAAGAGGATCCGGACATAAAGGTGGAGCTGATTGACGGGGTGTTCCACCAACTTAGCATGGACAATGCTCTAGTCGCCATTACGGCTGACTACCCCGGTTTATCTCCGGCTTCCCAGGTGACTACGACCGGAGTTCTGACACCATTACTTGTTCCACACTCATTTCTGACCACCGTATACCAACGGTGCTACGCAAGAGGCGCCTTTAAAGCGGGAAGCCGAACCCGCGGCGGCTGACCAACAAGGGTCAGTTCGGCCCAGCAGGCGGAAGAGGAGTGCGGCGCGAATCTAAACGTCGCCGCAACGGTACGGTGCACCATCGTTTTTAAGGGAAAGATTACTAGGAGGTATATTAACGCTCATGATTTTTCCAGGAGAAAGAGTGCTCGCCGGACAGTGTCCGGAGAGGTTGCCAATCAAGCCTCCGCCAGCCATGCTCCAACGCCTGGTCCGGAAGGGGAGGCGAACACAAGGCATGAGCCGGATGCTCCTCCAACGGAGGATGCCGACAGGCTGTCCGCCACCAGGTCTGAGGTGGAGAGTGCCATGAATCATAGGCGCTGCCGGACAGTTCTTCGTGATGTGTGTTTCTCTCCGGAGGCACGGAATGCCTTTAATGCGGGAGACGCGCTCCTCCGTGCCGCTCGAGATGGTCTATCCTGAGCCACGGAGCAGTATGTGAAAGACATACGGGTGAGGAATTTTAATAGTTATATATGCAAGTAGCCCCCGAGACTTAAAATAGTTAGAATAACTGATTTAAGGATCATTTGTTATGCAGGATCTTACGGAGAAGAATACCTGTCTGTCCCAGGAGCTTCAAGAGTGCAAGGCCCAACTTGAGGCCGCGCTAGCCGCCGCAGGGGGAGCCACAGAGACCCCCTCTGGTAATACATACTTCGAAAAGATAAGTAGTTTATGAAGTGCGGTGTGTGCGTAAGTCTGATAATAATATTGCAGAGGGTGCCGGACTGGAACCGGACAAGCAACATCTGCTGCGCCAGCTGAAGGCCGGCAAGAAGGTGCCTATGAGGGTGCAGCAGGAGAGGAACAAACTCCAAGATGCCAACACCCAGCTGGGCGAAGAACTAAAAGATGTTCTATTCCAGCTGTCTGACTCCGTGAAGGAGAATCGGCGGCTTCGTCGTGGCATTTACAGTAAGTTCTTGAGCAAACTCTTTTGAAAAGAAGAGTTCGGCGAGGAAGTCGATTGACAGAAATGTGTCTGTAGGTGTGCTCACGGGTCGTCCGGCGGAGGAAATGCCTGGTTCCACGGGTGACCTTCTTCCTGAGCTGCTGCAACTGCACGAACGTATTCGGCAGACGATGATCGGCGTCGTTCAGGCCTTATGGCCGTCTGTCTCCCTACCCGAGGGTCTTGGGGGGGCTTGCTGAGAAGCTTCAGGGAGTACGGCAGCGCTTCCGTCTGTGGAAGATATCGTCCTGCCATCAAGGCGCCAGAGAGACCTGGGCCATGGTGAAGACGCGGTACACGAAGGCTGATCCAAACCACATGGCCGATGTCGGACCTGTGGAGCCCGATGGGAAGGAGATCCCTGTGAGCTTAGTGTACGGCCAAGTAGAGTTGGCCGCGAAATATTCCCAACGGGACTGTAAACTAGACAGCCTGTTAGATGGGATTGAAGAGGAGTTCAATCAGTCAATTTGACGATGTAATTTTAAAATGACATGTAAAATGCTTTCTAGCCAGATTGTAGATCGTTTGTCTTTGCGGACCTTTTCGCTTCAACCTCGGGACCCAACAGTCCGGAGTGTGTCCGAATACCCTAACGGTTATATAAAAACCGGGGCATGCATGGAGACCAGGCGTAGGGGTCATTAGTGCTTTATCAGACAAGTGCCCAACTAGTTGTGTTATATTACATGGTTAGTAAGAAACATCTTTCAGGGAGAATAGTTCCGTTAGGGGTTCCTTTCCCTGGGAGGCATGCCCTAAGGTGCATGTCCGTACTGCGAAGAGAGCAGAAAAAGCATCTGGGGGCAGATAAATAAATAAGTAATAAATCATCTTTCAATTCACCGACCGAATATTCCCTTAAGAACGCTAGCTTTCGGCTTCACCCAGTCTGAGGTACACATCCGGCTGACCCAGCAGTAACAATCGCAGAGGTGCTCCCTTTACCTCCTAGCCGAACAATCGAGAACGTAGGGGTAAGCACAGGAGCCAGGCAACCCAGCTTGGACAAAACTTAAGTCATATCGATGCATATAATGGTGAATAAAAGGTACATGCGGAAGTATGACACATGTGTTGGGCATGAAGCCCGTATAAATAAGCTTCTGTTAAAGAAGCCCCCGGGTATAATGAGTGCGAGTAGCACATCAAGTGTGTGCGAACAATGCGCAGATCATCCCTCAAAGGCTTTTACTAAAAATGGGAAGAAGGAGGGGAACAAAAGACAGCGAAAATATAAAAGGTGGACGGAGGAAGGAGACGAACTCTGAGTCCGGCGCTAGGCGTAGAATCTTCGGAGACGGGCTGCATTCCATGGGTTCGGCTCGAGTCGGTTGTCAGATGCGTCACGTAGACGATATGCTCCGCCGGTCAGGACTTGGTCGATGATGAAGGGACCTTCCCATTTGGGCTTAAGTTTGTCCTTTTTCTTGTCCGGCAGGCGTAGAACTAGCTCGCCAACATTGTATGTTTTGGCTCGTACTTCTCTGCTTTGATATCTTCGAGCCTGCTGCTGATAGAATGCGGAACGAGCTTTTGCCACGTCCCGCTCCTCCTCTAAGGTGCCCAAACTATCCTGCCGATCCAACTCGTCTTCTCTTTCTTCGTACATGCGCACGCGAGGTGAATCATGAATTATATCGCAGGGCAAAACTGCCTCTGCGCCGTACACCATAAAAAATGGTGTGAATCCGGTAGTGCGGTTCGGCGTGGTCCGCAGCCCCCAAAGTACGGAGTCGAGCTCCTCTACCCAGTGCGTGTTAGATTCCGTGAGGGACCGCACTAATCTGGGTTTGATGCCGCTCATGATTAGACCATTTGCTCGTTCGACTTGACCGTTAGTTTGGGGGTGATAGACTGAAGCGTAGTCGAGCCTGATGCCCATATTTTTGCACCAGAGTTTAACCTCGTCGGCCGTGAAATTTGTGCTGTTATCAGTGATGATGCTGTGGGGGACGCCATAACGGTGTACTACCCCGGATATGAAGTCTATCACGGGTCCGGATTCTGCCGTTTTAACTGGCTTGGCCTCTATCCCTTTGGTGAATTTGTGCACCATGACCAATAGGTATTTTTGCTTGTGGGTTCCCCCTTTAAGGGCTCCAACCATTTCAAGCCCCCAGACCGCGAACGGCGAGGTGATGGGTATAGTTTTGAGGGCGGTGGGTGGCATGCGGCTTTGATTAGCAAAGAGCTGGCAACCGACGCATCGTTGGACTAAGTCCTGAGCATCTGCCCGGGCAGTCGGCCAATAAAATCCTGTACGGATTGCCTTGCCTACAAGGGCCCGGGCCGTGGCGTGGTGCCCGCCGAGTCCAGCGTGAATTTCAGCCAGGAGATTCCGCCCTTCCTCTTCGGAGATGCACCTTTGAAGGACTCCGGTTGTGCTTTTCTTATAAAGTTCTCCCTCATGGACCTTGTAGGCCTTAGATCGCCGAACTATGCAGCGGGCCTCATTTTGGACTTCGAGAAGTTCCTGCCTAGTTAAGTAGGCTAGGAATGGTTCCGTCCACGGGGCAATTACTGCCATTATTTCGTGGGCTGAGGGTGTTATTTCATTGGCTGAGCCACCGACTGTGTCAGAATGTTCCATGTTGGGTGGCGCGGTTGGTTCCGGGTTGCTATTTCCGGACTCCTCTTCCCATAATACGGGTGGCTTAAAGAGCCGCTCCAGGAAGATGTTTGGAGGGACGGCGTCGCGTTTTGCGCCGATGCGCGCCAACACGTCGGTTGCCTGGTTATTATCCCGGGCTAGATGGTGGAATTCGAGTCCTTCGAACCGAGCTGACAATTTTAAGACGGCGTTACGATAGGCTGCCATTTTCGGATCCTTGGCGTCAAAGTCTCCATTTACTTGGGATATTGCGAGGTTTGAATCCCCGCGCACCTCTAGGCATTGAATACCCATGGAGATTGCCATCCGGAGACCATGTAGAAGGGCCTCATATTCGGCTGCATTGTTGGAGTCCGTGTACATTATCTGAAGTACGTATTGGACCGTGTCTCTGGTTGGGGACGTCAATACGACGCCATCCCCCAAGCCGGCCAACATTTTGGAGCCGTCGAAATGCATGATCCAATTGGAGTATGCGCCGTACTCTTTAGGGAGTTCGGCTTCGGTCCATTCGGCGATGAAGTCAGCCAAAACTTGTGACTTTACAGCTCGCCTTGGTTTGTAGGTTATGTCAAATGGTAAGAGCTCAATGGCCCATTTTGCAATCCTGCCCGTCGCGTCGCGGTTGTTTATAATATCGTTGAGAGGTACTTCGGAGGCCACTGTTATCGAGCACTCTTGAAATTAGTGTCGCATCTTCCGGGATGCCATGAACACCGCGTACGCTATCTTTTGATAATGTGGATACCGGGACTTGCATGGAGTTAAGACAGTGGATACGTAGTACACTAGTTTTTGAAGAGGGAATTTGTCTCCTTCTGTTTCTCGTTCGACGACGAGCACTGCGCTTACAACTTGATGTGTTGCCGCGATATATAATAACATTGGTTCGCCTACGTTGGGCGCGGCCTGGACCAGATTTGTTGCTAATATGGCCTTTATTTCTTCGAGTCCGGCCGTGGCAACATCCGTCCACTCGAAGTGTTCGGTGCGCCAGAGGAGGCGGTAGAGAGGCAATGCCTTTTCTCCCAAACGGGAGATGAAGCGGCTTAGAGCCGCCACGCATCCAGTCAGTTTTTGTATTTGTTTGAGGTCTTTTGGGATATCCAATTGTGACAGAGCTCGGATCTTGGGTGGGTTTGCTTCAATTCCTCTACCGGATACAATGAAGCCCAAGAGCTTTCCGGCTGGTACGCCGAAAACGCATTTTTCCGGGTTGAGCTTAATGTCATATGTTCGAAGGTTGTCGAATGTGAGCCTCAAATCGTCTACTATAGTTTCGACTTGTTTGGTCTTAACGACCACATCGTCTACGTATGCCTCCACTGTTTTGCCGATCTGGGTAGCCAGACATGTCTGAATCATGCGCTGATATGTTGCGCCGGCGTTTTTGAGTCCGAAGGGCATTCTGTTGAAGCAGAATGTTCCGTATGGAGTAATGAATGCCGTTGCGGCCTGGTTTGTTTCCGCCATCTTGATTTGATGGTATCCGGAGTATGTGTCGAGGAAACACAATGAATCGTGCCCCGCGGTAGCATCGATGATTTGGTCGACGAGGGGAAGGGGGAAAGGATCCTTTGGACAGGCCTTATTAAGGTCTTTAAAATTGACACAAAGGCACCAGGATTTGTCCTTTTTGGGTACCATTACCAGGTTCGCTAGCCAGTCCGGATGTTTTATATCTCTGATGAATCCGGCTTCTAATAGTTTGGCTAGCTCTTCTCCCATTGCCTGTCTTTTGGGTTCGGAAAATCGTCGAAGAGCCTGTTTGACTGGTTTGAATCCTTTTAGGATATTTGGGCTGTGCTCTGCCAGCCTGCGTGGGATTCCTGGCATATCTGAAGGGTGCCAGGAAAAAATGTCCCAATTTTCCCGAAGGAATTCTCGTAGTGCGGCTTCTACATCAGGGTTTAATTGTGCCCCAATGGAGGCCGTCTTTGTGGGGTCCGTTGGATGGACCTGGAATTTGACTATTTCATCTGCTGGTTTAAAAGAGGTGGACTTAGATCTCTTATCGAGTATCACATCATCCCTATTCACCGTGGAGCGCAGTGCAGTGAGTTCCTCTGCCGCTAGGGCTTCGGATAGTGCCTCTAGGGCTAGAGCTGTTGTCTTATTTTTAGCGCGGAGTGCTATGTCCGGATCACTGACCAGAGTGATGATTCCATTGGGCCCGGGCATTTTAAGCTTCATGTACCCGTAATGGGGTACAGCTTGGAAAATTGTGAATGCCTCTCACCCTAATAGAGCGGGATATTCGCTGCTGAATGAGGCCAGTTGGAACGTGACTTCCTCAGACCTGTAGTTGTCCGGCGATCTGAACACCACATCTAGTGTGATTTTTCCTGTGCAGCGTGCTTCCCGACTAGGGATTATCCCGCCATCCATGAGTACCTTGGTAAGTCGAAAGTCGTCAACTATTGGACTGAGGACCAATGCGGCTGGTGCTCGGGCTGTTCGGAATTTAGGTTCGTCGCTGGCATTGAAGGTGATAGCCGTGTCGCTCCATGGATTTGTTGTTGCTACTTGGTAGACTTCGGCGAGGCTGCGGATTGTTCGTTTCCGCATATTATTTGATGCGAAAGTCTCGAAGACTGTTAATACCATACTGGTACTGTTGGGCTGTTTCTCCGGGGCTAGAAGACCTTCGCCACTTTTGGCCACCTGCCATAGTATCCAACATGCTCGAAGGCTATGTGTTGGAGTGGCGCCCTCTGTATTATGGATTTTGCAGGGTCCACTGAGCCATCCCTCCAGTACGGTTCCGTACCCTTTAGGGGTTTTTGCTTTTTGGTTTTTGACCTAGGTGCTTGAGCATGGTGCACCCTTTTATTTCGGACAAGGGTTGTGTTCAGGGCCGGATTGTCCCAAAATCTGGTTTCGGTTTTCCAGGCACTCTCCATCGCACAGTATTTTCGTACTATGGTCGCCAGGTCGGCGAAGCGCGTAACTTCGCGACGACTTATGGCGTTCATGATTCCCTTGTCCGTGCAATTGTTGCAGAAAATAGAGATTGCGCTTTCTTCATGGCAGTCTTTTATCTTGTCCATAACCAGGAGGAATCTAGCCCAGTAATGATGTATTGTTTCATCGGGCTCTTGCGGTATTTGAGATAGATCGCTTGTGTTTGGGTGGGCGGGTGGAATTAAATTCGGAACCCCGCCTAATCTGGGGCTCAAAGGCCGAGGAGTTTCCGGATTTGGAAGCTTGGATTGCTGGACGTCGTCCAACGAATCTAGTCTGCTGCCTGACTTCAGGTTCAGTACTCGATTGACGTCCGTCCCTCCGCGGGAATCCGGCATGGAGGGATCGGGAATCCGGACATAACTGGTTTTTAACATAGAAGAAGAGTCGCCGCGTTGTTCTTCTACCACAGCAACGTGGTGGGTAGCCTGGGGAGAGTTAATTTCTCTCAGATCAGTTTTAAGCCCAATCTGATCGTAGTCTGTAGCGACTCCCAGGGCGGCGATGTGATCCAAGAGCTCGTTTACGGAAGAGAGCTCCATCGGATCCAGCTACTCGGTGAATTCCGAGTTGACGCGAATATCGCTTTTGATGACCCGAGAGGTCATCGTTGAAGCGGTGGCCGAACAGGCGGTCATAAGAAAACCATCTAGCCGAATAGCTTGACCGGCGGCCAAAGCTCCTTTGGCAAGGGTACCGTCTTTAAAGACGGGAAGAGGCATCCTTCCTGATTGCGACGACACAGAGGAACTCTGAATGAAAGCACCAATGTCGGTGTCAAAACCGGCGGATCTCGGGTAGGGGGTCCCGAACTGTGCGTCTAGGCGGATGGTAACAGGAGACAAGGGACACGATGTTTTACCCAAGTTCGGGCCCTCTTGATAGAGGTAAAACCCTACGTCCTGCTTGATTAATATTGATGATCTGGGTATTACAAGAGTAGATCTACCACGAGATCAAGGAGGCTAAACCCTAGAAGCTAGCCTATGGTATGATTGTTCTTGTCCTACGGACTAAAACCATCCGGTTTATATAGACACCGGAGAGGGCTAGGGTTACACAGAGTCGGTTACAATTGTAGGAGATCTACATATCCGTATCGCCAAGCTTGCCTTCCACGCCAAGGAAAGTCCCATCCGGACACGGGACGAAGTCTTCAATCTTGTATCTTCATAGTCTTGGAGTCCGGCCGATGATG
>NW_025231341.1:0-11558 GCF_018294505.1 Triticum aestivum
CTACCTTGCTATGCCTGCTATGCTTAGAGTCGTGTCAGGTCTGGTTCATCGGGGTGATGGGCTGGAGTGAAATGATTATGTTGGTAATGAGAGTGGTGTGGTGAACACGATTTGGTAAAGGTATCGATGAGAGGCCATGTAGGAGTACATGGTGGGTTGTTTCATTGAAGCCGACCTTAAGCACTGAGATCTGTATGTGTGATTTAAGAATCAGCTACTACCATACATTGGGCCCTGAAATATGACCCCGCTCGACTTCTTATTCACCCTAGCTCTCTGTCCAGGAGTTGCAAGTAGTTTCTGGTGTTTGTAGCCTACTGGAGGCCGTGGACAGCGCTGACCGTAGGGGTGGGCTGTGATGCGGTAGGTACGTGGCCGGGTGTACCGAATACCCGTTAGGTATCTCGGGAACCCTGTTCACATCGTTCGGGGCCGTATGGGAAACCTCGGCCGGACTCCCTGCGGATGGAACCTGAATAGGCGATTAACCTGGACTAGAGGCTTAAGTGTTTAGGTAGGTCGTGGTCTACACCCACGTCAGCTTTCGCTTGAAGTCTGCCGAGCACATGTCGTGTGCAGACGCTAAGTGGTGGAAACATGTATGACGAAGTACACCCCTGCAGGGTTATCATAATCTATTCGAATAGCCGCGTCCGCGGTAAAGGACTACTTGGTTGCCTATACAGTTCATAGACAAGTAAATGGAAACTACTAAAAGCCTCAAGATAAGTGTGAGTGCCGAGGATGGCTCTTCCGTAGGAAGACGGAGGTGGATCCTCGGTAGTGTATTGAAGTGGTGAATAGTGGACTCGTGTGCGCAAAACCATTTCAAGTTGGAGTATCGTAGGATAGCCTAGCCAAGAGTCAAAGCTGGCTTGCTGCAATAACTCCACCAACCCTTCTTGATACTATGCATGTATGTAGGATCTGATGTAAGTCTTGCTGAGTACCTTTGTACTCATGTTGCTATAATCTACATTTTTACAGAAGACGCTGCAACCCCTTCTGATGGGTTCTATGTAGACGTTGACATCAACGAGTAGGCTAAAGACCCAGGTGGTGACCCTGAGCTTGTGATGGACCACGTAGTATAGCTAGGCTTTCCAAGCCTCTTTTATCTTACTAGTTGTCTGTACTCAGACAATGTACTTCCGCTGCTGGTTTGTATGACTGTATGACTTGTATGTTGGGTCGTGAGACCCGTACCTTTGTGTATGTTATGTATGGCTCCCTGAGCCCTAAATAAAGTACTTGTGTCGTAGAGTCATGTTGTGATGCTTCGTTGTATTTGCGCATATCGAGCATATTGTGTGTATGATTGAAATGCTTGGTATGTGTGGGATCTGACTATCTAGTTGTTTATCTTTAGTAGCCTCTCTTACCGGGAAATGTCTCCTAGTGTTACCGCTGAGCCATGGTAGCTTGCTACTGCTCTGGAACACTTAGGCTGGCCGGCATGTGTCCTTCTTCGTTCCTGTGTCTGTCCCTTCGGGGAAATGTCACGCATTGAGTATCGGAGTCCTGTTAGCCCGCTACAGCCCGGTTTACCGGAGTCCTGCTAGCCCAGTGCTACAGCCCGGACCCACTTGCTGATGACCGACACGTTCGAAGCTGGGTCATGGATGCCTGTCCCTGTAAGTCTGTGCCACTTTGGGTTTACAACTAGTCATGTCAGCCCGGGCTCCTTATCATATGGATGCTAGCGACACTATCATATACGTGAGCCAAAAGGCGCAAACGGTCCCGGGAAAAGGTAAGGCAACACCCGTGGGGATACCGTGCGTAAGGCCGCAAAGTGATATGAGGTGTTACAAGCTAGATCGATGTGACATCGAGTCGGGGTCCTGACACTTAGGTACGTGGCCGGGGATACCGGGCACCCGTTAGGTGTCACGGACCCCTGTACACATCGTTCGGGGCCGTATGGGAAACCTCGGCCGGACTCCCTGCGGATGGAACCTGGATAGGCGATAAACCTGGATTGGAGACTTAGGTGATTAGGTAGGTCGTGGCCGACACCCACGTTGGGCTTCCGCTTGAAGGTTGCCGAGTACATGTCGTGTAAACGATGGTAAGTGGTGAGAGCGTGTATGAAGAAGTACACCCCTGCAGGGTTAACATAATCTATTCGAATAGCCGCGTCCGCGGTAAAGGACTACTTGGTTGCCTATACAGTTCATAGACAAGTAAATGGAAACTACTAAAAGCCTCAAGATAAGTGTGAGTGCCGAGGATGGCTCTTCCGTAGGAAGACGGAGGTGGATCCTCGGTAGTGTATTGAAGTGGTGAGTAGTGGACTCGTGTGCGCAAAACCATTTCAAGTTGGAGTATCGTAGGATAGTCTAGCCAAGAGTCAAAGCTAGCTTGCTGCAATAACTCCACCAACCCTTCTTGATACTATGCATGTATGTAGGATCTGATGTAAGTCTTGCTGAGTACCTTTGTACTCATGTTGCTATAATCTACATTTTTACAGAAGACGCTGCAACCCCTTCTGATGGGTTCTATGTAGACGTTGACATCAACGAGTAGGCTAAAGACCCAGGTGGTGACCCTGAGCTTGTGAAGAACCACGTAGTATAGCTAGGCCTTCCAAGCCTCTTTTATTTTACTAGTTGTCTGTACTCAGACAAGTTACTTCCGCTGCTGGTTTGTATGATTGTATGACTTGTATGTTGGGTCGTGAGACCCGTACCTTTGTGTATGTTATGTATGGCTCCCTGAGCCTTAAATAAAGTACTTGTGTCATAGAGTCATGTTGTGATGCTTCGTTGTATTTGCACATATCGAGCATATTGTGTGTATGATTGAAATGCTTGGTATGTGTGGGATCTGACTATCTAGTTGTTTATCTTTAGTAGCCTCTCTTACCGGGAAATGTCTCCTAGTGTTACCGCTGAGCCATGGTAGCTTGCTACTGCTCTGGAACACTTAGGCTGGCCGGCATGTGTCCTTCTTCGTTCCTGTGTCTGTCCCTTCGGGGAAATGTCACGCTTTGAGTACCGGAGTCCTGTTAGCCCGCTACAGCCCAGTTTACCGGAGTCCTGCTAGCCCAGTGCTACAGCCCGGACCCACTTGCTGATGACCGACACGTTCGAAGCTGGGTCATGGATGCCTGTCCCTGTAAGTCTGTGCCACTTTGGGTTTACGACTAGTCATGTCAGCCCGGGCTCTTTATCATATGGATGCTAGCGACACTATCATATACGTGAGCCAACAGGCGCAAACGGTCCCGGGAAAAGGTAAGACGACACCCGTGGGGATACCGTGCGTGAGGCCACAAAGTGATATGAGGTGTTACCAGCTAGATCGATGTGACATCGAGTCGGGGTCCTGACAGCGTTGGCATCAGAGCCGGACTGCCTGTAGGTTCTCCAAGCCAAACTGGTCGATGTTGAGTCTAGAAATTCTTTAGTTATATGTAGGGGAATTGTTTGTGGGTTGAAACGTAAGGCTCTTTTTACTCCTTATACCTTATGACTTTCTGATCTGAGTCAGTCCATTCTTCCACCGGGGATTAAGGAATTAGGATCTATTCTCTCTATCAGGATCACGTGTTACTAATCAGTAGTACCTTATAAGTTTGATGGATACAAGCCTAGTTCAGTTCTACTACCACATTATGTTGTTAGAATGGTTTCAGAACTTTGATATGATGATGTTGAGTGTGTACGAAATCCTTTGTCAAATGTCTCAAAATCCTTTTTGAGCATTTACAGCTGTTATGCTGCCGAAATTTTGCTAGAAATTCTAATGTCTTTGCATTATGATTATGCTTTCAGATGGCCACTCGCGACCTCAATCAAGTGGTTCGCCTGACTCGATGCCTAGATGTACCCGGCCATACTGCTAAGTTGGTCAGGGTAATGGCTGAGGCTGGATACCGCTGGTATCCTGAGTACACGGTCGAAGAGCAATTCCGAGATTTTAATCAAAGCCAGTATCTCTGCACTGTCAGGATATTTCCATCTTATCCTGGATCCACCGAGCCTCTTCACTGTTCCTATGGACTCGGGGTTACTATCGAGATGGCTGTGCAGGATGCCGCCTACTCTATGATGACCATTATGCGAGTCAGATCTGGTTTATTTCGGGACTCTGACTTCCGGTATATGCCAGGATCACTTCCGGGAGCACAAGGGTATCTCCAGGCTATCTATGCTGACTCCACTCAGGAGGATTCACGGACTCGCACCACTGCTGAGATGCTCGAGGATAAGGACCGTGAAAATCGGGCCTTAAGGTTAGAGCTCTTCAATACCCGTGCTGACCACTGGGCCACTTTGACTCGGTTCGCACCGGCGGTGCAAGCTGGATATTCAGATATGCGCGATCTCTATCCAGTGAGATCTGCTCTGCCGGACGTGATGGTTTGGCCTGATGTAGGAGGCATCACCCCACCTCGCGGTCCCCGCAGGCCACCGTTTGCTGGTCCAAGGCCTCATCCTAGCCCCTATGGTCCACAAGCTCCGCGAGACCGTCTGTTTCCGGATGATCATGTTGAACTTCCGGGCTATGGAGGTGACTTCTACGAGGACTACTACGGATCAGTCTGAGTTAGTGGTAGTATCACTAGTTCGCACTAGCTGTGTCGTCTATCGTCCTGCGTGACTCGTGGGATATGACCTAGTTTGTACTCCTTCCGGAGATGTAGAAAAATAATGTATAGGAGCTTGGAATGCCTCCGATGAGATGTAATCCTCTTTTCACCGTAATAGTACTTTGTTTGGTCTTGTACTAAACCCTGTATGGTGTGTATGACGATGGAATAAAAGAAGCAGTTTCTGTATCTACCATGTCATACGGATGATCATCTTGCATTCCGAGTTATTCCTTACATTATGTATCCCATGACGGAATTTTACCATCCTGACTAAATCATTGTCTTGATCACCTAGGATGGTCAACACGCGCGCCAACCCTGCTTCCCAAGAGCAGGCCGAAGGCAGTGAAGCCAGAAATGAACATCTGCCTCAACCTCCTTCACTAGCCGAGGTTATGATGGAAGCTGAGAGAAACAAGCGGGAGACAAACCGTTTGTTGGAGCGTATTGAACAGAATACAGCACACCATCAGAGGGCTAACGTGGTGGCACTCTGTCACCTTTGCTGCATATCATCTTGAAGGCCCCGCCAGTCTATGGTGAGAGAATTATGGAGCTATGCGCCCAGCAGGCCATGTCACAACTTGGGCTGAATTCAGCGAGGCTTTCCGTGAACATCACATTCCGGAGGGTCTCATGGACCGTAAACGTGAAGAATTTTGCAGCTTCACCCAAGGCCGACTTTCTGTGGATGCCTATAGCAGGGAGTTTGGTAATCTCGCCCGATATGCAACTGAGGAAGTTTCTACTGACGCCAAGAAGCAAGCAAGGTTCCGTAAGGGCCTTAGTCCTGAGCTTCGCCGCGACCTCCGTCTGCATGAGTGCACATCTTTTTTGAAACTTGTCAACAAAGCCATCAGTGCTGAAACTGGTCAGACTGACTATGACGCAACACGCAAGCATGGACGTGACATGGGTTCCTCATCCGGTGCTGGTCCTCAGAAGCGCCGCGTGTGGGTACCCAACACCGCCCTGCCACCCAGGTTCACACCGAGGCCATCTTTCCAGGCGCCTCGCCCCGCTCAACAGTCTGCTCCAGCCAAGCCCTATGGGGGTCCAACCAATAATGCTCCTCCACGTACCAGTTCCGTGACTTGTTTCAAGTGTGGGGAATCTGGTCATTATATGCGTGAGTGTCCCCAGACCAACCCCAATCAATCTGCTAAAGCTGTTGGCCGTGGCAAGCCGACAGGAAAAGTGTTTCATGCTAAACCGGTCACCGCTTCACGTGGCCATGTCAACTGTATCTCTGCCAAAGAAGCTCAAGAAGATCCCAACGTCGTTCTCGGTACGCTTCTTGTTAATTGCCACCCGGCATCTGTTCTTTTCGATACAGGAGCCTCTCATTCTTTTATATCTGAAAATTATGCTCGTTTGCATAACGTTGCATTCTGTGACTTGCCATCCTCTATGGTAATTCAAACTCCGGGATCCAAATGGCAAACTTCTAGAGTAAGCCATGGAAATGAAATCCAAGTCGACAGACTTGTTTTCCTCGCATCTTTGATAGCCCTTAAATCTTCAGATATTAATATCATTTTGGGTATGGACTGGATGTCAGCTCATCAAGCCAAAATTGATTGCTTCTCTAGGACTGTTCAACTCACCCATCCTTCGGGGAAGATAGTCAATGTTTTGACCCGAATAGCCAAGCGACAACTATATTCTCTTAACGCCAGCCCTCTGCCAGACCTTGAGGACGTTCCGGTAGTCCGTGACTTCCCGGATGTCTTTCCAGAGGAATTGCCAGGTATTCCACCTGACAGGGATGTTGAGTTCGTAATAGACCTCATTCCAGGAACCGTTCCGATTGCTAGAAGACCCTATAAGATGGCACCACTAGAACTAGCCGAGCTTAAGAAACAACTCGATGAATCCTTGAAAAGGGGTTTCATCCGCCCTAGTTCATCTCCGTGGGCTTGCCCCGTCCTATTCGTCAAGAAGAAGGATGGTACGGACCGGATGGTTGTAGATTACCGACCTGTCAATTTGGTCACAATCAAAAACAAATATCCACTTCCCAGGATCAACGATCTGTATGATCAGCTCGCTGGATCCTCAGTCTTCTCCAAGATGGATTTGAGGTTGGGCTACCATCAAATCAAAATCAGAAACGGGGACATTCCTAAAACGGCCTTTGTTACTCGTTATGGCCAATACGAGTACACCGTCATGTCCTTCGGTTTAACCAACGCTCCAGCCACCTTTTCTCGGTTAATGAACTCAATCTTCATGGAGTATTTGGATAAATTCGTCGTAGTTTATCTCGATGATATACTCATCTACTCCAAGAACGAGGAAGAACATGCCGAACATCTAAGGCTAGTGTTGAAGAAACTTCGAGAGCATCGCCTTTATGCCAAATTCTCTAAATGTGAATTCTGGTTGTCAGAAGTGACCTATCTGGGTCATGTAATATCTGGTAAAGGTATTGCTGATAACCCTGAGCGAGTTCAAGCCGTCCTTGATTGGACTCCACCCGAATCGGTCAAGCAAGTTTGGAGTTTTCTAGGCTTAGCGAGCTATTGTCGTCGCTTTGTCGAGAACTTCTCCAAGGTTGCCAAACCTCTAACCGAACTCCTCAAGAAAGATAAGAAGTTCGAATGGACTCCACAATGTGAGCACAATTTTCAGGAACTGAAAAGACGCCTGACCTCTGCTCCCGTACTGGTACCGCCAGACTTCTCCAAGGACTTTGTTATCTACTGCGACGCCTCGCGACAAGGACTAGGTTGCATTCTCATGCAAGATCGACACGTAATTGCTTACGCTTCACGGCAGTTGCACCCACATGAGGAGAATTATCCTACTCATGATCTAGAGCTTGCAGCCGTAGTCTATGCACTTAAGACCTGGCGACATTACCTCCTCGGTAATCGTTGCGAAATATTCACTGATCACCAAAGTCTGAAGTAAATTTTCACCCAACCGGATTTGAATCTCAGGCAGAGACGTTGGGTTGAATTGATCACTGACTTCGACTTAAGAATAACCTACACCCCAGGGAAAGCCAACGTCATGGCTGATGCGTTAAGTCGTAAATCTTATTGTAACAACCTGATGTTACAACAAAGTCAACCGCTTCTCCATGAGGAATTTCGGAAACTTAACCTTCACATTGTACCTCAAGGTTTTCTCTCCACCTTGGTAGCAAAACCTACTCTTACGGATCAAATCATCGCTGCCCAAAAGCGAGATAAGGGAATATCTAACAAAGAGAACATTGCTGTCGGAGGTGCTAGTTGTTTCTCCACAAATGATCATGGTGTTGTGTACTTTGAGAACCGTCTAGTGGTTCCCAAGAACCAGCATCTACGGCAGCTGATCCTTAAGGAAGCCCATGAATCTCCTCTCACTATTCATCCCGGTAGTACTAAGATGTATCAGGACCTACGCCAGAGGTTCTGGTGGACTAGGATGAAGAGAGAAATTGCTCAGTATATTGCAAATTGCGACGTCTGTCGCCGTGTAAAAGCAGAGCATCAACGGCCTGCTGGCACCCTTCAACCCTTAGCTATTCCTGAATGGAAATGGGATAGAATTGGTATGGATTTCATTACCGGTTTTCCCAGGACCAAGAGAGGGAATAATGCTATTTTCGTCGTGGTCGATCGTCTTTCCAAAGTAGCCCATTTCTTACCTGTTCGTGAGAGTATAACCGCTAGCCAGCTGGCAGACTTATACATCTCCCGAATAGTGTCTCTCCATGGTGTTCCTTTGGAAATTAACTCGGATCGAGGAAGTCTTTTCACCTCTCGATTTTGGGAAAGTTTCCAAAATGCTATGGGAACTCGTCTCTCCTTTAGCACCGCTTTCCACCCTCAGTCAAGTGGTCAAGTGGAACGCGTCAACCAAATTCTAGAAGACATGCTTCGAGCCTCTGTTATCTCATTCGGAATGGACTGGGAGAAGTGCCTTCCATTTGCCGAATTCGCTTACAACAACAGCTATCAATCTAGCTTGGGTAAAGCCCCTTTTGAAGTTCTCTATGGACGACGATGTCGAACACCCCTTAACTGGTCAGAGACCGGGGAAAGACAATTCTTTGGCCCGGACATGATTCAGGAAGCAGAAGAACAAGTTCGTATCGTTCGTGAAAAGTTGAAAACAGCCCAATCCCGTCAAAAGAGTCAATATGACCGAAAACATAAGGCTATGACTTTCGAGGTTGACGAGAAGGCTTACCTTCGGGTCACCCCTTTGAAGGGAACCCATCGTTTCGGTATCAAAGGCAAATTGGCTCCTCGTTACATTGGACCTTTTCGCATTCTTGCCAAACGAGGAGAAGTTGCCTACCAGTTGGAACTACCTCCGCACCTCTCCAGAGTTCACGATGTCTTCCACGTTTCTCAACTCAGGCGTTGCTTCTCGGATCCTATCCGTGGAGTGGACCACGAAACGCTTGATCTCCAAGATGATCTTACATATCGAGAGTACCCCATTCATATCCTCGATCAGGCCGAACGTACCACGCGATGTCATAATATCAAGTTTCTCAAGGTTCAATGGTCGCACCATTCTGAGGATGAAGCAACTTGGGAAAGGGAGGATCGTCTTCGACTTGAATATCCCGCCTTCTTCTTGGAGGAACCCAAATCTCGGGACGAGATTCTTTTGAGTGGGGGTGAGTTGTCACAACCTAGCTAGTCATGCATTAGAGTGTTGCATCATGTTTACTCTTTCATCAGAAACTTGAAATGGGGATGACAGAACCCCCAGTCCCCTCTGAAACCAACTAGGGTTACTAAAAATAATTTTCAATGAACCTGAAATGCCCTTCTAAAATGCCCATCATTTTTGCCTTGGTTCAGAACCTCTGCCAAAAGTGGTGCACATTTTCCTAGGCCATCCTAGGGTTTTTGATTTAAATCATAAGTATTTGAATTTGGGCATTTAAAATAATATAAAATATTTAAATGCTCAAATATCTCCAAACTAAAATGTTTCATGTTGGAAATAATCCAACTATGGGCCAGGAATAGTTTGGTGATTTTTGGAGTTGCCTAGGTATTTTATTTAATTCAACAAAGTTGCAGATATATTAAATAAAAACAGAAACAGAAAAACTAAAAGGGAGAAGCTTACCTGGGCTCCTCCCTGTGCAGCCCAGCCAGCTGGCAGGCCCAGCCAGCAGCCGGCCCAGCCCACCTCCCTCCTCTGTCGTCTTCGTCCCGACAGAGGGAGGGGAGTGTGGCCGGCGCGCGCGCACGGCCACCGCGCCACGCCACCTCTCTCCCTGCCTGCCTGCCTCCCCTCCTCGCCTCGGTGTCCCTGGACGACGCCACGCCTCCCCCCTGCTCTCTCTCACTCTCCCCCGGCTCTCCCCTCCTCTCCCTCGCTCTCTCTCTCGCCCGGCCGAACACCACCGTCGCCGCCGTTCGCCTTAGCCGCTGTCTCCGACCACCCCTCGCTCCCCCGACCAGCTCAGGAGCTCCGCCTCGACTCCCTCTTCCTCCCCACCGCTCCACAACTCCCCGGAAGCCCTGCATCGCCGCCACGTCGCCGTTCCCCTCTTCGGGCTCCGACCACCGTCGCCGTCGAATTCGCCGTCTCCAGCGCGTCCCCAAGCCCGCTTCGACGCCCACTGCAACCGCGGTGAGCTACGCCACCGTTTCCCCCTCTCCTTCCCCTCGTTCCCTCACCGTAGCCTCCTCCCCACCACGGCCGAACCTCCGCCGTCGCCGAGCTCGCCGTCGACGCAGCTCCGGTGACCATTTGGTCACCCCGGCGAGTCCAACGAGTTCGCAAGACCCCGTAGAGCATTCCTAGCGCCTCGCTTTGCTCGACTTCGAGCTCCAGCACCGTTCCCGTGCACGACCGAACCCCGGCGGCCGCAGCCGAGCTCGCCGCCGTCGACTCCGGCCACCCCGACCCCAACGGGCTCCGCCAAGAGCTGCGGGTTGTCCTCAGCTCCACTCCGGTGGCCTCCGCGGTCCATTTGGTGGCCGAAACGACCAAAACCACTTCCGCCGCCGCGTCGGGCTCGCCGGCGACTAAACGACGGCAGCCGACTTTGACTTTGACCACGGGTGGGCCCTGGTTGACTCCCCTGAGTCAATGACAGATGGGGCCCAGCCCTGTTAATTAAACAGGATTAGTTTTAATTAAGTTTTAATTAAAATAATCACCCTGACATGCGGGACCCACTGTCAGGTTTGACCCAGACCTATTCCGTTGACCTGCTGACGTCACACTGACGTCAGGCTGACGCAGTAATTGAATTTCTGGATTTAAATTAAATCAGGAAATTCCAGAATAGTATTTAAACTTCAAAAATTCATAACTTTTATTCTGTAACTCCAAATTGGACAAATTATATATGAAAAATGATCAGAAAAATCCAATCTATCCATCTGTACTATTTTCATGCATGATCAAACAAGTCAAATTGATGTTTTAAGCAGAACAAGAAAAGGCACTTTAAAAGGCCATATTTGAATTTGAAATTTGAATCCTTGATTCAAATTTGTTCAAACACTTCTGGTTTTAGTTGCATTAGCCCAACACACTCATATTGCCATGTTTCATGCATGCATCATATTGTTGCACATTGTTTGGTGATGCTTGTGTATCGATGTCCTTTGCGACAGGATCTGTTCCCGAGGAGTACCGTGATTACCCTAACGAAGAACCGTATCCGTGCATCGAACCATCAGGCAAGCAACCAACCATTTGATCATATCGATACAGTCCCATGTTCTCGCTCCTGCTCTCTTTTACTGCATTAAGACAACGCGATTCAAACTGCTGTGTGCTACGGTAGTTGAACCCATTTCCTCTGCATGACCTGTCATTGCCACAGTAACTAGATGAAACCCACTAGCATGTGTAGGAGTTGATTGAGCCATATGTATGTGTTGTTCCTACCTTGCTATGCCTGCTATGCTTAGAGTCGTGTCAGGTCTGGTTCATCGGGGTGATGGGCTGGAGTGAAATGATTATGTTGGTAATGAGA
>NW_025231342.1:0-3606 GCF_018294505.1 Triticum aestivum
ATGAACTGGGAGGATATCCGCCCCCACCGCCACCGCCACCGCCGTAGTAGCTATAGCTACCAGCACCAGCTCCACGACCAAACTGAGGAGAAGGGTACCCACCACGACCGCCGCCATGATAATACGGCGGCTGTGGTGGGTGGTATCTGCCGCCGCCGTATGCCCCAGCAGGTTCATCCCAAATACCATCGGGCTCGGGGTAGCCGTAGCCGTAGCTGTACCCACCAGAACCACCTCCACCATACCCATAGCCATAGCGATACGCCGGCGGGGGCTTTGGAGGGCCGCCGTATGCCGGTGGTGCTGGGTATGCATACACGTATTGTTCCGCATACTGATGTGTCAGAGATGGTAGCTCCTGCTGCGGCTTGGCGCAAGAGTCGGCCCGCGAGGCAGGAGCACCAATATTGCCACCATTACCACCATTAGCAGTGTTCGTGCCACCAGCGCCACCAATTGATGATCCGAAGTGTATATCCTTTCCCATTGCAGGCATCATCTCGATCTGTGACCAAATTAGATGGAGGCAATATAATTTTTTAATATATATATATATATATATATATATATATATATATATATAGTGTGTGTGTGTGTGTGTGTATACCGCGTACCTACGTGGACTACATCGCGATCCGCGCACAACTACATGCAGTAGAATGAAGCAACATGATCACTAATCAACGTGCAATGGTACGCCGCTTATACGTAGAACAACACATATTTACATACGTATGTGTATGCAAATATATAAACTGATTACCCATGCACAATATTACAATAAAATACAATAATAGTAATCATTATCTTCAATTTACTTAAAGAAACAGTCACCATGCATGCACATGCATCGGAAAAGCCATGGAATGAGCGAATGAAGATCGAAATAAGCCTGTGGTACCTTGTTGTATCGATGGAGAGAGGAGAGCTTCTTTCTTTCTTCCGGGGAAGCAGAAGCTGTTGTGCCATGGAAGACGGACTGCCCAGCTATTTATAGGCCAAGAAGCCAGCGTTTATGCCGTGACTCCTTGGGCGAGATCACCTTACTCTCTAAACAAACCCGTTACGGACAGAAACGCATATATACTATACGCACATATACTCAGCCTTATAAATACTAAAGCATGCACAACTAGATACTGGGAGAAGGTGCGAAACAGCAGATTCGTACTCCCTAACCTAGCCGCCGCCACATGAAGGCAACTACGGAGGCGACCCTCTTACCTCCTATCAACTACACCTGTCATGGCTGGTTCCCTCTCCCTCCGACCGCTGCTCCAACAGCAGGAGCGAGGGGGCACCCCGTTCCTCCGCTCTGTAGTTAGGGCTTAGTTTTGCAGGTCGTGGTGCACCTTTGAGGTGGTGGGAACGATACCCGGACGAATAAATCTGCCTCAGCTTCACTCCCACACCGGCGGCATTTCGGAGTTGATGGCATTGTGTGTTGTTGATCCTTTAGATCAGCGGCATTCATGTTCATGGATGGTGTCAGCAAGGCGGCGGCGGCGACTCCTCCATGTGGGTCTCTCCTTCTGCCCTGCCCCCGTTGTTGCGGCGTTGTCTTCGATGGCACGTTGGAGCAGGAAGGTTTTGTCATCCGAGAGTACACGCAGACGGTTGTCTACGTAGGTGGCAGCTGGAAGAAGGTGCAGCCTGTGTAGGGTTGGTAGTTGGAGTCTGACAGTTCTGGTTTCCTTCTCTGAAGTCGTAGTCGTGCGGGGAGTCAGCTCTTGAGTTCGATGGTGTGTCCTGGGACACGTTGCCCGTTCTGATTCTTTCAACAACAATGGTTTTGCTTCAGGCAATCTACTTCGAAGGTCCGTAAAGCTGCTGATCAGAGACCTGAGCTTCGCTTCTCTCCGTTGTTGCGGGCACTCTTCACCAAAATCACTATAGTTCTTTTTACGATGGACATGATACAACTACTATAAGCAAGATACCTCGCTTTCAGTTTTAATTGTAGCAATATTCTTTTACTAGATTTCTAGAGATTTAGTCCGTAATTAAAGTACTCCCTCCATTTTTGTATACAAGGCCACTATCAAAATTACAATTTGCAGTTATACAAGGTCACTAACACAAATCGATGTAAAATTGATGAGGTTTGCCTCGTACTAGCAACCAAAGACATTAATACCTCATGCATGCATGCGGGAGTGAGAAGATTGATTTGAATGCACCGTATTAATCAACCAACAAGGAGTGAGAGAGTTGTCTTATTGTGCGTTGGAGAGATAAATGCACATTAATTAACACGTCAAGCAAGGAGAAAAGACTAGTTTGCAACATTGGTTTAAGTAGCCATTAATTTTTACCTTGGTACCTGTAATATGGGTTTGTGGCCTTGTATACAAAAATGAAGGGAGTACTACCATTATCACTGCTAATTTAGCCCAGAAACGGTGATAACTGTGCTTGTCCACTGCGGATTCTCAAAACAAGCTGTGACGCCTGGTTTGGACTTGGCAATGATGGTTTATTATGGGGCGGTGACATCATCTCGTTGGCGATGGCTGCATGGTCTATCAGGCTATCTGTAGTGGGTATTATAAGTTACTCCCTCCGTCCCAAAATTTTTGTCTTAAATTTCTCTAGATACAGATATATCTAATACTAAACCGTGACTTGATACATTCATATTTAGACAAATCTAAGAGAAGAATTTTGAGACGGAGGGAAATAATATCATGCATATGATATTAGTGTGTAATACTAGCTCTGTAATGCATAGTATCTTATATTAGTATCATAGATAAGTTTATCTGTTATCATGCATGACACATAGTATCATATTATTTATTATGATACGGTATCACGATATGATAGTCAACCCTCTCTTTCTTCATTTAATTCTAAGCCATTTTATCAAATTGTCTAGTGGGCATGTATGATATTACCTATGATACTCTCATTATGACCCGCCTCACTGTAAAAATAGTGTTGTTTAGTCTCGGAATAAGTCTACGAATAAATAAATTACCGTACTAAGTTCGCAGGCTTGAGAACCCGGGTTGGATACAGGTAACTTAACCACAGGTTGTTGCGATTTGCCCTCTGTGGATGGATAGGTTTTGATTAATTTGCTGATCTCGGCCGAACTGAGCAACAGCTCAGTTGGTTAGGCTCTATCAGCTCAACAACTGGCATGCCACTATGCCAGATCCGCGATTCAGCTGCCATGAACCGATAATGCGCTAGATAGTCTAGTGGCACCACCGAAACGATAGTCATGCATCCGGGCCTTATATTACTAATGCCATATTCCGACAAGATCGAGCTGATCCGGATTCTTCCGTTTACTAGCCGGTTCAGGTCTTGATGCTCTATTATTCGTATTCGGTCATAGTCGTCATTGAGATATATTCTAGTCTATCCATCCATTGCCGGGGGAATTCTTTACACTTGTGTCGTGTGAGCTACATGGATTACACGCAAATAATAACCACAAGGTTTCATAAAGATTGGTTGAGCATCTCTGAGAGACTCTGCTAGACCGGCAGATCGTGGGAGTGAGTGACGAAGTCATCATAGGCGCTTACGTCACCTACCACTGAAAGAATAGCACTCTTAAATCCTGAAATAATTCCAGCAAAATGCGAACATCTA
>NW_025231342.1:4883-5452 GCF_018294505.1 Triticum aestivum
AATGCAAAGCACAAGCTCCCTAGACTCTGATCCTGTTATGCAACCGACATCCGAACCGGTTGAGTATAGCCCGCGCTACCATCTCCCATTGGTTGCACCCAGTAACCAAAAGCTTCCTGGAGTCCGTAGGAGTGAGTAAGGACTACGTACGGATCCATGCGGACGCTCTGAAGATGACCTGCAAGAAAGTTAAAGTATGTTATCCATTAAAAATCATGCCATTCCTGCAATTGCATATAGCCCACAAGAGCGCACATATTTCAATCTGAATATGAGCCGCGGTAATCTAATCAACCCCAGCTAACCATGTTTCAAACAATGATTCAATGTCAACCGGAGGAGTAATGTTAAAGACTATATGAATCGTTCTTCAAAGCAGTTTGGCTAGTGAGCACTCTATGAATAAGTGTTGTATTGTTTCATCATGATCACAAAAACAACAACGGGAACTACCTACCCACCGCCTCTTAAGTAAGTTATCTTTTATGAGGATTACTTGCTTGTGGACGAACCACATAAAGATCTTAATACGCAAGGGAACCTTAACCTTTCAAATATGTAACGATTTC
>NW_025231342.1:9182-11558 GCF_018294505.1 Triticum aestivum
TAAGTATTTCCCTCATTTTTTGGGAACCAAGGTATCAGTCCAGTAGGAGGCTCCTCAAAAGTCCCACGCACCTACACAAACAAACAAAGAACTCGCAACCAACGCAATAAAGGGGTTGTCAATCCCTTCATGGCCACTTGCGAAAGTGAGATCTAATAGAGATAGTAAGATAAGATAAATATATTTTTGGTATTTTATAATATAGATGCAAAAAGTAAAGATGCAAATAAAAATAGATTGAAAGCAAATATGATAAGAGATAGACCCGGGGGCCATAGGTTTCACTAGTGGCTTCTCTCAAGATAGCATAAGTATTACGGTGGGTGAACAAATTACTATCGAGCAATTGATAGAAAAGCGAATAATTATGAGATTATCTAGGCATGATCATGTATATAGGCATCACGTCCGTAACAAGTAGACCGACTCCTGCCTATATCTGCCACTATTACTCCACACATCGACCGACTCCTGCCTGCATCTAGAGTATTAAGTTCATAAGAACAGAGTAACGCATTAAGCAAGATGACATGATGTAGAGGGATAAACTCAAGCATTATGATATAAACCCCATCTTGTTATCCTCGATGGCAACAATACAATACGTGCCTTGCAACCCTTTCTGTCACTGGGTAAGGATAGCGCAAGATTGAACCCAAAGCTAAGCACTTCTCCCATGGCAAGAAAGATCATTCTAGTAGGCCAAACCAAACTGATAATTCGAAGAGACTTGAAAAGATAACTCAATCATACATAAAAGAATGCAGAGAAGATTCAAATATTATTCATAGATAAACTTGATCATAAACCCACAATTCATCGGATCTCGACAAACACACCGCAAAAAGAGTTTACATCGAATAGATCTCCACAAGAGAGGGGGAGAACATTGTATTGAGATCCAAAAAGAGAGAATAAGCCATCTAGCTAATAACTATGGACCCATAGGTCTGTGGTAAACTACTCACAACACATCAGAGGGGCAAGGATGTTGATGTAGAAGCCCTCCGTGGTCGATTCCCCCTCCGGCAGAGTGCCGGCGAAGGCTCCAAGATGAGATCTCGCAGATACAGAAGGTTAAGGTGGTGGAAGTTGTGTTTCGTCCTGCTCCTGGATGTTTTCGAGGTACGTAGGTATATATAGGAGGAAGAAGTACGTCGGTGGACGCCCGAGGGGCCCACGAGACAGGGGGCGCGCCCTATAGGGGGGCGCGCCCTCCTATCTCGTGGGAGCCTCGGCTGCTTCTTGACTTGCACTCCAAGTCCTCTGGATCACGTTCGTTCCAAAAATCACGCTCCCGAAGGTTTCATCCCATTTGGACTCCGTTTAATATTCTTTTTCTTCGAAATACTGAAATAGGCAAAAAAACAGCAATATGGGCTGGGCCTCCGGTTAGTAGGTTAGTCCCAAAAATGATATAAATGTGTAAAATAAAGCCCATAAACATCCAAAAGGGGTAATATAATAGCATGGAACAATAAAAAATTATAGATACGTTGGAGATGTATCAAGCATCCCCAAGCTTAATTCCTGCTCGTCCTCGAGTAGGTAAATGATAAAAAGAGAATTTTTGATGTGGAATGCTACCTACCATAATTCATAAGGTAATTTTCTTTATTGTGGCATGAATGTTCAGATCCAAATGATTCAAAATAAAAGTTCATATTTATAAAAGAAATAGTAACACTTCAAGCATACTAATCAAAGTAATCATGTCTTCTCAAAATAACATGGCAAAAGGAGGTTCATCCCTACAAAATCATATAGTTAGGCTATGCTTCATTTTCGTCACACAAAGATGTTCCCAACTTCTATACCCCCGATGACAAGCCAAGCAATTGTTTCATACTTAAATAATCACAAACTTTTTCAACCTTCATGCAATACATGAGCGTGAGCCATGGATATAGCACTATGGGTGGAATAGAATATGATGATGGGGATTGTGTGGAGTAGACAAAAAAGGAGAAAGTCTCACATCGACGAGGATAATCAACGGGCTATGGAGATGCCCATCAATTGATGTCAACATGAGGAGTAGGGATTGCCATGCAACGGATGCACTAGATCTATAAATGAATGCTCAACAAAAGAAAACTAGTGGGTGTGCATCCAACTTGCTTGCTCACCAAGACCTAGGACATTTGAGGATGCCCATCGTAGGAATATACAAGCCAAGTTCTATAATGAAAATTTTCCACTAGTATGAAAAAGGACAACTTATGAGACTCACTATATGAAAAACATGGTGCTACTTTGAAGCACAAAAATATGAGACTCACTACATGAAGAACAAGGTGCTACTTTGAAGCACAAGTGTGGAAAAAGAGATAGTAACATTGCTCGTTTTATTTTTTTTTATTTTTTTTCTTTTTT
>NW_025231343.1:0-566 GCF_018294505.1 Triticum aestivum
GCCTCCCCCTTTAGTCCCGGTTGGTGCCATCAATCGGGACCAAAGGCCTCTGTGCTGCCCGCCTCGGGGCCAAAGTTTAGTCCCACCTCGCTAGTCGAGAGGGGCGCGCAGTGGTTTATAAGCCCCACTGCCGCACCCCTCTCGAGCTCCTCTCCACCGCAGGCTTTCGGGCCTACTTGCTATTGCTTTGCCTGATGGTCCTTCTGGGCCTACTGCGGGCCTGAATCCTGGCCCATAGTAGGGTTTCTAGTCGTATTCAGGCCGTGGGGGCCCAGTAGGAGGCATTTTTTTTGTTTTTTTATTTTCTTTACTTATTGTTGCTATATTTATTTTTTTCCAGTTTTTTTCTTTTGTTTTCTGCATTATTTATTTTCTTTTGTTTTTTGCTTTATTTTTAATTGTTTTTACTTTTAGTTTTAGGAAAATTATAAACTTTCTGTTAGTGCCATTAGTTTTCAAATTTGAAAACACTTTTTTTTGTTTTTTGTTTTCTTTCTTGGTTTATTTATTTTATTTTGTTTCTACTTACAACAAAATACTTATTGTTGTTTTTTTCTTCTGTTTTC
>NW_025231343.1:697-3270 GCF_018294505.1 Triticum aestivum
GTTTTTTTGTTTTCTTTCTTGCTTTATTTATTTTATTTTGTTTCTACTTACAACAAAATACTTATTGTTGTTTTTTTCTTTTGTTTTCTGCATTATTTATTTTCTTTTGTTTTTTGCTTTATGTTTTAATTGTTTTTGCTTTTAGTTTTAGGAAAATTATAAACTTTCTGCTAGTGCCATTAGTTTTCAAATTTGAAAACACTTTTTTTGTTTTTTTGTTTTCCTTCTTTCTTTATTTATTTTATTTTGTTTCTACTTACAACAAAATACTTATTGTTGCTATTTTTAATTATTACGAGGGCCGAACCATAAGACATTAAAGCATTTCAAATGAACTCTGAAAAAGTTGAAAGTTGGCATGGTATCATAAATTGACCCACATAGCATGTGCATGTACAAAACGGACAATGGTATCATACTCGTCAGTTACAAAGTTGGCATGGTATCATCATAATAGTTGCGGGAGAAAGTCTTCACTTTTTCTTCGCTTGTGTCATTTGCTTATTGCGCCGTAACCATGGATAATCTTCATCGTTTATCAGGATGCTGGGGTCAGCCTTGACTTTGAAGGGAGGAATTTCATGAAACTTTTCATAATCTTCAGACATGTCTGTCTTGTCCTCCACTCCCACATGTCCCTTTTTCCTGAAAGAATTATGTGGCGCTTTGGCTCATCGTATGATGTATTCGCTTCCTTATCTTTTCTCTTTCTCGGTCTGGTAGACATGTCCTTCACATAGATAACCTGTGCCACATCATTGGCTAGGACGAACGGTTCGTCAGTGTACCCAAGATTTTTCATATCCACTGTTGTCATTCCGTACTGTGGGTCTACCTGTACCCCGCCTCCTGACAGATTGACCCATTTGCACTTAAACAAAGGGACCTTAAAATCTACTCCGTAGTCAAGTTCCCATATGTCCACTATGTAACCATAATATGTGTCCTTTCCCCTCTTGGTTGTTGCATCAAAGCGGACACCGCTGTTTTGGTTGGTGCTCTTTTGATCTTGGTCAATCGTGTAAAATGTATTCCCATTTATCTCGTATCCTTTCCAAATCAATATAGTCAAAGATGGTCCCCTGGACAACAAGTACAGCTCATCACAAACAGTGTTGTCACCTCTGATACGTGCTTCCAACCAACTGCTGAAAGTCCTGATGTGTTCACATGTAATCCAGTCATCGCACTGCTCCGGGTGTTTGGAGCGCAAACTGTTCTTGTGTTCATCGACATACGGGGTCACCAAGGTAGAGTTCTGTAGAACTGTGTAGTGTGCTTGAGACCAAGAATATCCGTCCCTGCATATTATTGAGTCCCTTCCAAGCGTGCCTTTTCCAGTCAGTCTCCCCTCATACCGCGATTTAGGGAGACCTATCTTCTTAAGGCCAGGAATGAAGTGAACACAAAACCCGATGACATCCTCTGTTTGATGGCCCATGGAGATGCTTCCTTCTGGCCTAGCGCGGTTACGGACATATTTCTTTAGGACTCCCATGAACCTCTCAAAGGGGTACATATTGTGTAGAAATACGGGGCCTAGAATGACAATCTCGTCAACTAGATGAACTAGGACGTGCGTCATGATATTGAAGAAGGATGGTGGGAACACCAGCTCGAAACTGACAAGACATTGCACCACATCACTCCTTAGCCTTGGTATGATTTCTGGATCGATCACCTTCTGAGAGATCACATTGAGGAATGCACATAGCTTCACAATGGCTAATCGGACGTTTTCCGGTAGAAGCCCCCTCAATGCAACCGGAAGCAGTTGCGTCATAATCACGTGGCAGTCATGAGACTTTAGGTTCTGAAACTTTTTCTCTGCCATATTTATTATTCCTTTTATATTAGACGAGAAGCTAGTCGGGACCTTCATACTAAGCAGGCATTCAAAGAAGATTTCCTTCTCTTCTTTGGTAAGAGCATAGCTGGCAGGACCTTCATACTGCTTTGGAGGCATCCCGTCTTTTTCGTGCAAATGTTGTAGGTCCTCCCGTTCCTCAGCTGTATCTTTTGTCTTCCCATACACGCCCAAGAAGCCTAGCAGATTCACGCAAAGGTTCTTCGTCACGTGTGAGGGAGTTCCGGACTAGGGGGTGTCCGGATAGCCGAACTATCATCATCGGCCGGACTCCAAGACTATGAAGATAGAAGATTGAAGACTTCGTCCCGTGTCCGGATGGGACTTTCCTTGGCGTGGAAGGCAAGCTTGGAGATACGGATATGTAGATCTCCTACCTTTGTAACCGACTCTGTGTAACCCTAGCCCTCTCCGGGGTCTATATAAACCGGATGGCCTTAGTCCATAGGACGAACAACAATCATATCATAGGCTAGCTTCTAGGGTTTAGCCTCCTTGATCTCGTGGTAGATCTACTCTTGTAGCCCACATCATCAATATTAATCAAGCAGGACGTAGGGTTTTACCTCCATCAAGAGGGCCCGAACCTGGGTAAAAACATCATGTCCCTCGTCTCATGTTACCATCCGCCTAGACGCACAGTTCGGGACCCCCTACCCGAGATCCGCCGGTTTTGACACCGACACCTACCTTTGTAACCGACTCT
>NW_025231343.1:3511-4313 GCF_018294505.1 Triticum aestivum
TCCTACCTTTGTAACCGACTCTGTGTAACCCTAGCCCTCTCCGGTGTCTATATAAACCGGATGGCCTTAGTCCATAGGACGAACAACAATCATACCATAGGCTAGCTTCTAGGGTTTAGCCTCCTTGATCTCGTGGTAGATCTACTCTTGTAACCCACATCATCAATATTAATCAAGCAGGACATAGGGTTTTACCTCCATCAAGAGGGCCCGAACCTGGGTAAAAACATCGTGTCCCTCGTCTCCTGTTACCATCCGCCTAGACGCACAGTTCAGGACCCCCTACCCGAGATCCGCCGGTTTTGACACCGACAACGTGCATCACGTCGATCGAAGAGCGGACCTCTAGGTCTTTCCAGTAGGGTAGGTCCCAAAATATAGATTTCTTCTTCCACATGGGTGCATGTCCCCCAGCGTCACTCGGAACAGCTAGTGCGCCGGGACCCTTTCCAAAGATTACGTGTAAATCATTGACCATAGCAAGTACGTGATCACCGGTACGCATGGCGGGCTTCTTCCGGTGATCTGCCTCGCCTTTGAAATGCTTGCCTTTCTTTCGACATTGATGGTTGGTCGGAAGAAATCGACGATGGCCCAGGTACACATTCTTCCTGCAGCTTGCCAGGTATATACTATCGGTGTCAAGTAAACAGTGCGTGCATGCGTGGTATCCCTTGTTTGTCTGTCCTGAAAGGTTACTGAGAGCGGGCCAATCATTGATGGTCACGAACAGCAATGCCTTTAGGTTAAATTCCTCCTGTTTGTGCTCATCCCACGTACGTACACCGTTTCCATTCCACAG